>NW_027197004.1:0-71542 GCF_038502225.1 Cherax quadricarinatus | reverse complement strand
GCCTTCAAAAGAACACAAGAATCTCCTAGCTCTTTGATGGCACAGTTTCTTCAAGCACATGACTGTCTGACTCCACCGAAGTCATGGCTATCACCCAGCAAGAGACACAAGGCTACAGGAGACAGCAAGAATCGCCATAAAGGAGAAGAAAAATTCAAGAAGCCTTTGCCATTAGTGGACTCGCCAGAAGAAATAATTACAGTTCAGAAGAAGCAGAGACGACCTTTGTCTCTAATGCATGATATGTCAGGGGAGAGAGAAAAAGAGAAGGCGAATGTTAGAAGGCTAATTAGTGCTCAACCATCATCCTACTCCCCTCGGTGTTCTCCGCAGTATAAACCTTCCCCTCTTGCTAGATGATAGTTTATTGTATTATTATCCCAGTGTTCTCAGTATAAACCCTTGGTCTTGATAGTGTTTATCCATTCTTATTCTCACCAGCATTTTGAGTATAAATCCTACCTCTTGCTAGATAGGGTTTGTCAGTCATCTTGTTCTCCTTGGTATAAGCCTTCCCTTCATACTAGCTGTGTGTTGTTTTCCTCTATATAAACTCTAACTTCTTGCTAGAGTATAGTGTTTGTCCATTATGTATATTATTCTCAGTTTTCCCGTTTTTCTATTGTCTTACTCTCCTCTGTGCTCTCAGTTCACACTATTCTGTCTTGCTAGGTGATAGTTTAAAATCTGTCATCTCATACTTAATACTTATATACTGACACAATAGCTACAGCATTGTTAAAGTAATTGACCTGACAAGGCTATTTCTAGCTTTTTGGTTTTATTTTAACCATTTTTAATCTTCCACACAAGGAAATGTGCAGTAAATTTGATAAATACATTGACAGATTGTTAGAATGGTAGAAGTTATGCATTACACAATCATAAATGTGCGAAGTGATTATACCGAGTGAAAATATTCAAAGCATTAGTTTAACAGGTAAAAAAAAGTAATCTTAGTTTTATTAAAAACTAAGATTACTTTGTCACTTTCACTCAAGATAAATCTACTTGTCAGTGTGAGTGTTACTGAACAGCAACTGTGGGGTGTCGTCTTGATATTCAAAACATATTTATGTGGTTTTAAGAATTACCAAATTAATTGCTCATTATGATCAGGAGGAAGAGCTAGACCCACGCAGTCATAATATTGGTGAGAAATTAGAGGCAGTCAGGTTTGATCCATGGAATGGTGGGATTGGTCTAGTTCCTTGGATCAAGATTGAGATCAGTATACCTTTGAAGGAAATCATAATCATGAATGATTACCAATTACTTACCTGATTAAAAATGTTAACCAGACGATCATGTGTAATATGCTAGTACCCAGTTTGTAAATGGTTCAAGTCAGACCGAAACGTTGCCGTAAGCTCCTCTTCTATGTGTGGGTTATTTGTGTATTGTTCCAGTCACGGTATTGTGCCTTTTATTTTGTTATTTTGCCCCTCTCCCTTTCCCTTCCCTTTCCTCCTGTCTTTAAACATCCCACATCACAGCAGTAATCTCTAACTTCTTAAAATTAACCTTCGTTGCAACAGAGAAGAGGCAAACACCGTATTACTGGCAAATGTTTGACAGGCAGTATGGTGAATGCTCATCCCAGTGACATCACAAGCAAGCACACTAGTAAGTAATTGTTTTTTTCCACAATTTGTCAATATCTTATGTCAGTCACATCTTCCTTTGCCAGTTATCTTTTTTTGTGCACACTTACTCTCTCCCAAGGTATGATGAGACACCCACCCCCTCCCCCCAAGAAAAGGAACACATTCATCATCATTTATTCAATAGGTGTTTTTACAGACATCATAATTTTAATGATCCTCTAGGACTCCAGTCTGGCTAACCAGTTTCCCCAAAATCCTTCATAAATGTTACTTGCTCACACTCCAACAGTATGTAAAGCCATAGAAACCACTTGTCTCCATTTACTGCAAACACCATCCTCACACACTCATGTTTAGTGCAAGGGGTTTGAACATCCAAAACCTTTATCCCCTCTCTCCAAAATTTTCTGAGATGACTCCTCTCTCTCCCTCCCTCCGTCCACTCTACTATTTGTACACCTTCCCGGTCATCCTATTCAACTCTTTCATCTCTGAATGCTCAAACCACCTTGACAACCCCTCCTTAGCCCTTTAGTGACTTCTCACCTTGTTTCTATGCTCCAAATTCTCTTCTTATTCACAACACGCATTGCTTTCAAACAATGACATGTTCACTGCCGCTGGTCTCCTTGCCACAGTATTTAAAGCCCATGCCTCTCGCCCATTTACTTTGGTACATGACCCTTTTTTTCTCCATAGATAACACCTCTTTCTGCAGATGCTTCAACACAATGCCTACCTTTTCCCTCTCCCCCTTTGTCTATTCTATGATTCATCTCATCTTTCAGAGACACATCTGCTGACATATCCACCTCCAAATATCTAAATCATTTCACTTCATACTCCTTCCACTCTATTTAATTTTTGCCTAAACTGCTCTTTTCTGTTGTCTTTTAATATTATCGTTTTACACACACCCTTCCAAATTCATGTACCTGTGCCACCTCTCTTCAGAATTTCTTCCTCTCCTTCTTTCGTTGAGTGTTTCCTTGATATCTTCTTTGAATCGAACCTTATTTCCTGTCGTTCTCTTGGATGCTGTATAACTTCTATGTATTTAGTGCTCCCTCCATTCCCCCATAAATGCAATAAATTTAGAATCTCCCAAAGAAACTGTCATTGGCAAAGAGTAATTGTGACAACTCCCATTTTATATCAGATAAATTATCTTTTATTCCCCACATCTTGCCCCAAGGCCCCTGGCTTTCACTTCTCTTAGATATTAAACAGCCATGGATACATAACACATCCCTGCCTCAGTTTCTGCATAAAATATCTTTACTGACTTTAATAACCTGCCATCTCTTCCATTCATTTGCAACATCAGCCACAGTGCTTCCCTATCATATGCTTTTTTCTAAATCCAAGAATGTGACAGTTCCTTACCCTTTTGTAAAACTCCTGGGCTTCCTCAAGATGTTTATCTCTAACTGTTGGACCTCTTGGGAGGACTGAGGTTGGACTCTTCAGGAAGTTGGATTGTAACCCCCATCTCTCCTTTCAAGGTTTGGAGATACAGTTGTGTCTCTTGGATGTGTTGTTGTACAGACATTTGCATTGTAGAATAGAGGGAATACCTTTCTCTGATTGTCCTGTAACTGAAACTAAGTCCAGTTTTGATGTAAATGGTTTAGAAGACCCACAAGTTGAAGAATTAGACACCTTTGTAAAGTGTCTAATTTTCCAAGTCCAGTTTTCATTGTTTCTTTTGTAACCTTTTGCCTATTTTTAACAAAATAACTGCCTCTTTTAATCTCAATGATAACCTAAAGTTTTCCTGTTGAGCTGCCTCCTAATTCTTCCCATTTCACTCAAATCGTCTATCAAAGGGTTGAAAGTTTTTGACTTGTTTCTTTTTATTACAGTACATCTCTTGTTATTTTTTGCAATTCAGCAGATTGGTGGTGGAGCATATACCTCAGCTCATATCTGTGTACACATTTTGAAGCCCTTTCTATCCTTGTTTTTTTTTAATCTTTTAGCCGGGATCCAACCTTTCCAATATGCCTCTTTTTTCATTCACTCAACAATAAGTGTTAAATTATCTATTAGTTAAGTGCTACAAATAACTCTGCCATCCCTTGTAACTTGGGTTAAGTACCATCATCTCTACTTATCTCCATTATCTGGTAATGGTCATAGATGTAAAGAACCCTTTTTCTGTACAAGATAATAACTTTCTCATTAAAATGAAAAAGGGATATTCCATGCATCATATTTTAAGACCTTACTGTCAACCCTGCAATGATTTACCAGAGCTGAATTTGCATAGATTTTATTTTTAATCTTGCCAGTATTTGCTATTTTATAGTGCACTTCATATAATAATCAGTATTCAGTAAGACAGTAAAATTAAGACTTGCTTCAAGTGTCTTGTCGAATAAAAATTAACTAACAGTTATGAAAACAAAACCTTACACAGTGTGCCTCATCCATATACAATATGTGAAATATAATGAGTTTTAAGTAATAAGATATTTTTCAATTTATTGTAATTTAGTATTTAAGTGTATGTTAAATAATTATATCACTTTGTATTTGGAGCTCTTTTTGTTAAAATTTCAGGTAAACATATTCAGTTAAAATTTAAATGTACATTCATTGTAAATATTCAGTCACAGTAGATCGTTGGTTAACATGCGATTTGTAAACACATTTTCACCTTAACACAGCTGCAGAATTGCATAATATTTTCAGTAAACTGTTTTAGTCAGTTTACACAGTGGAGTACACATAAGGGAAAATGTGGCATGTGTCAGGTTCCTTCTCCTAAGTATTAACAGAGAAGGGAAAGTCCATTCTCTTACAAGGAATGCCTATAATGTACACAACATCCCCCACTTCAGTGCTTTATTTGTATGCATGCAATGACATAGTCAGCCTGTGTTAATAAATATGTTGTTTGTCTTTACATCTCACCTCTGGATGGTAACAAAGGCACCCAACAGGAATGCGAGTGATCATGAAAGCAAAGAAGCATATGCACAAAAGTTTTAGTGCATTGAAGAAAATTGAGATATTAGATGAGCTTGAGAGTGAAGCATGTGTGATGGAGACTGCAAGAGCCTATAGCCTGAACAAGGCATTAGTTTGCACAGTTAGGAAGAAATGGGCAAAGATGTGAGTTTGTGCAGTGAATATTCTAGGTTTTAGTATGATAAGAATGACAGTGGATGAGTTTAAGAATGTGTGTAAAGGTAGAAAGTTGAAAGTGAACATAGAAAAGAGTAAGGTGATGAGGGTATCAAATGATTTAGATAAAGAAAAATTGGATATCAAATTGGGGAGGAGGAGTATGGAAGAAGTGAATGTTTTCAGATACTTGGGAGTTGACGTGTCGGCGGATGGATTTATGAAGGATGAGGTTAATCATAGAATTGATGAGGGAAAAAAGGTGAGTGGTGCGTTGAGGTATATGTGGAGTAAAAAAACGTTATCTATGGAGGCAAAGAAGGGAATGTATGAAAGTATAGTAGTACCAACACTCTTATATGGATGTGAAGCTTGGGTGGTAAATGCAGCAGCAAGGAGACGGTTGGAGGCAGTGGAGATGTCCTGTCTAAGGGCAATGTGTGGTGTAAATATTATGCAGAAAATTCGGAGTGTGGAAATTAGGAGAAGGTGTGGAGTTAATAAAAGCATTAGTCAGAGGGCAGAAGAGGGGTTGTTGAGGTGGTTTGGTCATTTAGAGAGAATGGATCAAAGTAGAATGACATGGAAAGCATATAAATCTATAGGGGAAGGAAAGAGGGGTAGGGGTCGTCCTCGAAAGGGTTGGAAAGAGGGGGTAAAGGAGGTTTTGTGGGCGAGGGGCTTGGACTTCCAGCAAGCGTGCATGAGCGTGTTAGATAGGAGTGAATGGAGACGAATGATACTTGGGACCTGACGATCTGTTGGAGTGTGAGCAGGGTAATATTTAGTGAAGGGATTCAGGGAAACCGGTTATTTTCATATAGTCGGACTTGAGTCCTGGAAATGGGAAGTACAATGCCTGCACTTTAAAGGAGTGGTTTGGGATATTGGCAGTTTGGAGGGATATGTTGTGTATCTTTATACGTATATGCTTCTAAACTGTTGTATTCTGAGCACCTCTGCAAAAGCAGTGATAATGTGTGAGTGTGGTGAAAGTGTTGAATGATGATGAAAGTATTTTCTTTTTGGGGATTTTCTTTCTTTTTTTTGGGTCACCCTGCCTCGGTGGGAGACGACCAACTTGTTGGGAAAAAAAAAAAAAAAAAAGAATGACAGATAGGTCAGAACAGCTAAACAAGACTAAAAGTTATTGAGTGACAGTATTGTGAAGAAAACTAAGAGGTGCATCACTTAATTTCATCTTAATAAGGAAAAAAGCCTTAAAGTAATATAAAATAGTGTGGGGGTTGGAAGGATGGTCTAAATATTTTAAGTACAGGCTGGTTCCATAAGTTCAAATTGTGCAGTTAGTTTTATAATATTAAATTTTCTGGCAAGTCTTTCTGACCACATTGCTGCAGAGAATTTCCCTGCTGAATTACAGGAAATATTATTGAGGGTGGCTACAAGCCAAAGCAAGAGTTTCATGCTGACAAAACAAGTCTATTGGAAAATCATGCCAGTGAGAGCTTACATCAGCCAGCAGGAGAAAAATACACCAGGATTCAGGGATTGCTTCAACTTGCTACTTTGAAGTAATATATCAGGGAATTTTAAGTGTAAGCCTATGGTTATTTACTGCCCCAAGACCCCTTGCTTTGAAAGGTACAGGTAAAAACCTCAAAATTGTAATAAAAAAAAAATAATGTAACATAATGTTACATAAATAATATTTCTTACCTTCAGTTATGGTTGCTGGTTTATGTTGATGGGTTCGAGGTGGAAGGTTGTAGATTGTTAGCTGAGGTGGATGGTTGAGGCTCTAGCATTAACCCGTAAAAGGTCCAAACGTATATATACGTTTTATTTTTCCTGCCTTCAAATTTGGCACGATTGGCCTGAGATGCCTTGTCAGCATAGAATGGGTCCTAACACTGTGTGTGTGGTATTAAAAAAAAATCTGGGACCACTTAGTACCTTGTGGGAGCACCAGTTCAAATGAGTGCCAGTTAGAGCAAACAGCGCAGCAAACGCCTGGGATTCACTGATTTCATGTAGTATTAACTCTAATTTTAAGAGGAAAGTGATTTTGACCCCGAGTTTAGTGGCTTTGAGGTGGATGTGGCCATAAGTGGTCGATGGAATATCAAAAAATCTTGATAATAACCCATGTGCAACATTTGTGCAACATCCTTTCAGAATGTCTTATAACCCATGCCCTAAGTAAAGAAACAATTCTGGCTGGCCAGCTGCGTGGCTGGCTGGCGGCCTGGCTCTATCTCCGTTTGTCTGTCTGTCTCTCTGTCTCTCTCTGTCTCTCTCTGTCTGTCTGTCTCTCTGTCTCTCTCTCTCTCTGTCTCTCTCTCTCTCTTTCTCTTTCTCTTTCTCTCTTTCTCTTTCTCTCTCTCTCTCACAGGTACACATAAATACAAGTATACATTGTGTAAATTACCTAGGATAACCCAAAAAATCCAGACAAAGTGCTATACTTTTCTTGAAGATATGAGTAAAGGTGACCCAGTCTTGTGGCTCTCTTTGAGACAGAGAGCTAGATGGATAGACAGGGAGCTTGACACAGACAAATAGACAGACATGTTTGTGTACCATCGAAAACAAAACAAGGGTGATGTTTCTAATCTTTTCTTATCAAGTGTTATCACTGCACCCTTGCATATGCTGCTTATCAAATGTTATCTCCTCATGTCACTGTCAAGGGTGGACTTTGTTTTTCATACTTCAAGGGAACTTATTACCCCTCATCATCATCCTCATCATTGTCATCATCATCGTCATCATCATCCTCATCAATCATCATCATCATCATCAATCATCCATCATTCATCATCTATATATATTTTTTTTTTCAACAAGTCGGTCGTCTCCCACCGAGGCAGGGTGACCCAAAAAAGAAAGAAAATCCCCAAAAAGAAAATACTTTCATCATCATTCAACACTTTCACCTCACTCACACATAATCACTGCTTTTGCAGAGGTGCCCAGAATACAACAGTTTAGAAGCATATACGTATGAAGATACACAACATATCCCAAACCCCTCCTTTAAAGTGCAGGCATTGTACTTCCCATTTCCAGGATTCAAGTCCGGCTATATAAAAATAACCAGTTTCCATGAATCCCTTCACTAAATATTACCCTACTCGCACTCCAACAGCTTGTCAGGTCCCAAATACCATTCGTCTCCATTTACTCCTATCTAACACGCTCATGCACGCTTGCTGGAAGTCCAAGCCCCTCTCCCACAAAACCTCCTTTACTCCCTCCAACCTTTTTGAGGACGACCCCTACCGCCTTCCTTCCCCTACAGATTTATACACACTCCAGGTCATTCTACTTTGATCCATTCTCTCTAAATAACCAAACCACCTCAACAACCCCTCTTTAGCCCTTTGACTAATACTTGTATTAACTCCACACCTCCTAATTTCCACACTCCGAATTTTCTGCATAATATTCACACCACACATTGCCCTTAGACAGAACACCTCCTTGTTGTGGCATTTACAACCCAAGCTTAACCATATAAGAGTGTTGGTACTACTATACTTTCATACATTCCCTTCTTTGCCTCCATAGATAACATTTTTTGTCTCCACATATACCTCAATGCACCACTCACCTTTTTTCCTTCATCAATTCTATGATTAACCTCATCCTTCATAAATCACTTATTCCATACTCCTCCTCCCCAATTTGATGTCCAATTTTTCTTTATCTAAATCATTTGATCTCTCATCACCTTACTCTTTTCTATGTTCACTTTCAACTTTCTACCTTTACACACACTCCCAAACTCTTCCACTAATCTTTGCTATTTTGCTTCAGAATCTCCCATAAGCACAGTATCAGCAGTAACTCTTTCAACATACCAGCTGTATCGCACTGAGGTGGGGTGGCCCAAAAGGAAAAACGAAAGTTTCTCCTTTTAAATTTAGTAATATATACAGGAGAAGGGGTTACTAGCCCCTTGTTCCCAGCACTTTAGTCGCCTCTTACGACACATGTGGCTTATGGAGGAAGAATTCTGTTCCACTTCCCCATGGAGAATCAGCAATAAGTAACTGTGTCAATTCCCATTTTGTATTTGTTTCCCCATAATTTAATCCCACCCCTCTCCCTAACACCCTAGCATTTACGTACCTCTTTTACAACCCCATCTATAAATATATTAAACAACCATGATGACATTACACTTCCCTGTCTAAGACCTACTTTTACCGGGAAATAGTCTCCCTCTCTCTTCTACACACCCTAACCTGAGCCTCACTATCCTCATAAAAACTCTTTACAGCATTTCGTAATTTACCACCTATTCCATATACATGTACTTGCAACATCTGCCACATTGCTTCCCCATCCACTCTATCATATGCCTTTTCTAAATCCATAAATACAATAAAAACATCCCTACCTTTATCTAAATACTGTTCACATACATGCTTCAATGTAAACACTTGATCTACACATCCCCTACCCACTCTGAAACCTCCTTGCTCTTCTGCAATCCTACATTCTGTCTTGCCTCTAATTCTTTCAATTATAACCCTACCGTACACTTTTCCTGGTATACTCGGTAAACTTATTCCTCTATAATTTTTACAATCTTTTGTCCCCCTTCCCTTTATATAAAGGGACTATACATGCTCTCTGCCAATCCCTAGGTACCTTCCCCTTTTTCATACATTTATTAAACAAAAATACCAACACTCCAACACTATATCCCCCCCTGCTTTTAACATTTCTGCCATGATCCTGTCAGTTCCAGCTGCTTTACCCCCTTTCATTCTGCTTAATGGCTCGTGCACCTCCTCCACACTCACATCCTGCTCTTCTTCACTCCAATAAGATTGTATACCTCCCTGGCCAGTGCACGAAATTACCACCTCCCTTTCTTTGTCGACATTTAAAAGTTCCTCAAGATATTCTCGCCATCTACCCAATACCTCCATCTCCCCATTCACTAACTCCCCTGCTCTGTTTTTAACTGACATATCCATTTGTTCCCTAGGCTTTCTTAACTTGTTTAACTCGCTCCAAAATTTTTTCTTATTTTCATTAAAATTTCTTGACAGTGACTCTCCCACTCTATCATCTGCTCTCCTTTTGCACTCTCTCACCACTCTCTTCACCTTTCTTTTACTCTCCATGTACTCTACTCTTCGTATAACACTTCTGCTTTGTAAAAACCTCTCATAAGCTAACTTTTTCTCTTTTATCACACCCTTTACTTCATCATTCCACCAATCACTCCTCTTTCCTCCTGTACCCACCCTCCTATAACCACAAACTTCTGCCCCACATTCTAATACTGCATTTTTAAAACTATTCCGACCCTCTTCAACTCCCCCACTACTCGTACTTGCACCAGCCCACCTTACTGCCAATAGTTGCTTATATCTCACCTGAACTTCCTCCTCCCTTAGTTTATACACTTTCACCTCTCTCTTACTTGTTGTTGTCATTTTCCTCTTGTCCCATCTACCTCTTACTCTAACTGTAGCTACAACTAAATAATGATCCAATATATCAGTTGCCCCTCTATAAATGTGCACATCCTGGAGCCTACCCATCAACCTTTTATCCAGCAATACATAATCTAATAAACTACTTTCATTACGTGCTATATCATACCTTGTATATTTATCCTCTTTTTCGTAAAATGTGTATTACTTTTTACCAAACCTCTTTCTACACATAGCTCAATTAAAGGCTCCCCATTTTCATTTACCCCTGACACCCCAGATATACCTACTACTCCCTCCACGACATTTTTACCCACTTTAGCATTGAAATCCCCAACCACAAGTACTCTCACATTTGGTTCAAAACTCCCCACACATTCACTCAACATTTCCCAAAATCTCTCTCTCTCCTCTACACTTCTCTTTTCCTCAGGTGCATACACGCTTACTATAACTCACTTTTCACATCCAACCTTTATTTTACTCCACATAATCCTTGAATTAATACATTTATAGTCCCTCTTTTCCTGCCATAGCTTATCCTTCAACATTATTGCTACTCCTTCTTTAGCTCAAACTCTGTTTGAAACCCCTGACCTAATCCCATTTATTCCTCTCCACTGAAACTCTCCCACCCCCTTCAGCTTTGTTTCACTTAAAGCCAGGACATCCAGTTTCTTCTCATTCATAACATCCACAATCGTCTCTCTCTTATCATCCATACAACATCCATGCGATGTGTAATGTGTAATTTAAACAGACCAGTAGCAAAAACTAAGATCTATAGATCTCCAAGTAGCCTGTGAATACTTGATGTTAAGTAAACAAAACTTTCTTTTTAGTTTTTTAGTACAAAGTTAAAAAGTTGAGAGTTAACATAGATAAGAGTAAGGTGATGAGAGTATCAAACTATTTAGATAAAACAAATTGGATGTCACACTGGAGAGAGGGAGTATGGAAGAAGTAAATGCTTTCAGATATTTGGGAGTTGATTAAAAAAAAGGTGAGTGGTGTGTTGAGGTATCTGTTGAGACAAAAAAGTTATCCATGGAGGCAAAGAAGGGAATGTATGAAAGTATAGTTGTACCAACACTCTTACATGGGTGTGAAGCTTGGGTTGTAAATGCTGCAGCAAGGAGGTGGCTGGAGGCAGTGGAAATGTCCTGTCTAAAAACAATGTGTGGTGTAAGTATTATGCAGAGAATTCGGAGTGTGGAAATTAGGAGGAGGTGTGGAGTTACTAAAAGTATTAGAGGGCTGTAGATGGGTTGTTGAGGTGGTTTGGTCATTTAGAGACTGGAACAAAGTAGAATGGCTTGGAGAGTGTATAAATCTGTAGGGGAAGGAAGGCGGGGTAGGGGTCGTCCTCGGAAAGGTTGGAGGGAGGGGGTTAAGGAGGTTTTGTGGCCAAAGGGCTTGGACTTCCAGCAAGTGTGTGTGTGTGTGTGTGTATGTGTGTTAGGAGCGAATGGGGACAAATGGTGTTTGGGACCTGACGAGCTGTTGGAGTGTGAGCAGGGTAATATTTTGTGAAGGAACTCAGGAAACCAGTTAGGTGGACTCGAGTCCTAGAAATGGGAAGTACAATGCCTGCATTTCAAAGGAGGGGTTTGGGATATTGCAATTTGGAGGGACTTCTAAACTGTCATATCTGAGTGCCTCTGCAAAGACAGTGATTATGTATGAGTGATGGTGAAAGAGTTGAATGATGATGAAAGTATTTTTCTTTCTTTTTGGGTCACCCTGCCTCAGTGGGAAATGGCCGATGTGTTAAAAAAAAAAATCTAGAAAACGTAGTGTAAAAAATTCATGTCCACATGACTAGCGAAGCAATATAAAAAGAGCAAATGAAAGAGTGGGTGAGATGCTTCAGAGAAAGAAGAGAGAGGGGAGAATATTCCTTCTTCGGTGATTAAGGACACGTGCAAAGTGAAATAAGTTGCAAAGTTTTGTTGAGAAATACCACCCTAACAAAGGTGTTGCAAGCCGTGTCTGCAACATGTTCAGTGACGATGCCTTGTCCCATTTTAGGCAAATCTTAGAGACGCCAGAAACAGACCTCTCTGAGCAGATTTTTTTGTGCGACAGGGGTCCAGTGACTCAAGCTGGTCCTAGTGCCAGTAAAAGACAAAAAAGGGTAGTAACCCCAGATGGGGCCTTGATACCTGAAGTCCTTATGGAGGGAGGATTCCTCTTCCAAACAATAACCTCTCTTCCTCCCTCTCCCCTCCTCCCTGTCTTCCATATGCCAACAAGAGTCTTCAGTAAAGGTAAAGGAGATGTTAAAGGTTCATGTATCTATTTCATTAGTCATTTATATTTATTTGTTTTCTCCCTTGTGGCTTAGCGCTTCTTTTTGATTATAATAATAATAATTTGTTTTCTATATGTAAAACTATAGTTATTCTCTCTCACTCTTACACTCTCTATCTCACTCTCACACTCTCTCACTCTCTCTTTCACGCTCTCTTTCACACTCTCACACTCTCACACTCTCTCTCACACTCTCTCTCACACTCTCACACTCTCTCTCACACTCTCTCTCACACTCTCTCTCACACTCTCTCACTCTCTCACACTCTCTCACACTCTCTCACACTCTCTCTCACACTCTCTCTCACACTCTCACACTCACACTCTCATACTCACACTCTCATACTCTCTCTCACACTCACACACTCTCTCTTTAACCCTTTCAGGGTCCAAGGCCAAAATCTGAAGTGGTGCTCCAGTGTCCAAGAAATTTTGAAAAAAAAAAAAAAATAATTCTTACAGAATTAAAGAGTATATTTTTGTGAAGGTAATAAAACAAACAAAAAAATCTGATCAGTACTTACTGAGATACAGTGCCGAGAAGTTGACCCAAAATGACTGGGTGGCAGCAACATCGACGATTTCCACATACGCGTATTACTTTATTTAACGATTTTTGTAGTTTTTTCTTTTCTTTTCTAATTTTTTTCTTTTCCTACTAATATTTGGGGCCTGAGAGACCAATACTGTATATAATGTATGTATATATATATAAACTCACTGTATTGAACACAATAACCGCACTAAAGTTATTATCATATTATTGTTTACCACTTTTGTTTATTACAATAAACATGCACAAATCTTGTATAATACTAATGTTCTATCATATATTTACATATTTACAATCACTGGACATGGTTTTAGAACTGCTGGAGCTTGTGGAACTCCTTGAAACAAGGCACCATGCACAGAGGTACCTTACATTCCTCACACATAAACCGAGTGTCTTTGCGTCTTTGTTGCCGTCGTTTTGTTTGTGCACAGACAATGCATCTCTTCTGAGCAAATTTCTTCTGAGTTGAAGGAAGCTGTATTATGAAATGATCACCTTCCCTCCTCAAACGCTTGGGTATATCCTGAGGAGTTCGAGGACCTTGTTGTATAGCAGGTGTTGTTACCTGGTACTTCATTATGAGTTGTCTGACAACAGACAAACAAAATTCACCATACGGTGGTCTGTTGCCAGTCTTCATTTGGTACATATTATATGCATTGAGCATTGAAATGTCCATGAGATGGAAGAAAAGTTTCATGTACCACTTGTAACTCTTACGAACACAATCAACAAAGCCAATCTGCATGTCACATTTGTCAACCAAGCGCATGTTTTGTGTATAATCAATCACTGTCACTGGTTTTCGAATATGTTCATTAGTCACTCGATCAACTTTGCCACTGTCTTGCATTTCGTTACGGTGAATGGTTGTCAACAATGTGACATCTCGTTTGTCATGCCACCGTAATGCCATGATGTCATTGGCAGTAAACACCTGCACGTCATCACCACGAGCACCTGCGTTGAACCTGGGCATATGTTTACGATTAGAACGCACTGTGCCACACACATCTGTCTTGTTCACTCGCAAGAAATCACTGAGTAAAGGGCTTGTGTACCAGTTATCGGTATATAATGTATGCCCCTTACCAAGATAAGGTGCCATCATGCTTCTCACTACGTCACCTGAGATACCCAATAACATCTTGGTATCTTTCAATGTTTTACTTCCCGTGTATACAACAATATCCAATACCAGGCCACTGTCACAGTCACAGAGTACAAACAGTTTTATACCAAAGCGTTTCCTCTTGCTCGGTATATACTGCTTGAATGACAGTCTACCTTTGAACAAAATCAAAGACTCGTCAATTACAAGATTCTTGAATGGATAAAAGTACATGTTGAACTTTTGTTTGAGATACATAAAAACATTTCTAATCTTGTATAACCTGTCACTTCTGTCAGGCCTGGTTTTGTCAGAGAAGTGCAACATACGTAACAGTAAGATAAACCTGTTCACTGGGATGATTTCACTGAAGACCGGGGTAGAAATTAGCCGATCTGTGGACCAGTATGCTTTTATATTATGCTTATAGACATGAGGCATAAGCATTATTGTTGCAAAAAGCAAATACATTTCTGCAACAGTCGTCTCTTTCCACCGGTGTAGTCTTGACTGTGGTGATATCATCGTATTTGCCATGGTGTACTCAAAATACTTGTTACTTTCCCTGACAATAGTTTCCATCAAGGGCTGGTCAAAGAATATTTCAAAAAATTCCAGTTCATTGGCAGTGGTTCCAAGGGGACAAGTAGGTAGAATTCCACTTTGAGAGTCATCAAAGTGGTGGGGCTTGGGAACAAAATTGGGATTTTGCTGCCAATCCCAGATACGGTTTGCTGGTGGATACTGGACATCATAGACTGGTTGTGCTGGTAGTTGTGGTTGTGGTGGGCTGGTGGCTGACGCTCCGCTTTGTCCTTGAACCGAGGAGTCAGCAGCGTGGGTCCCAGCCTGGGCTGGTGAGTCACGCATGGCCGTGGCACTACCATCACCACTACCACCATCTACTGATGCCTGTGGTCTATCCATGCCAAGTGTAGCCACATCATCCTCACTTTCACTGTCTATTCCTGGTGTAGGGCCACGGGATGTACTCCGGGATGTACTCCGTCCCCTGGGCACTGCATAGGGTACACTACCCGAGCGCATGCGGCGGCGTACATACCGACGCTTCACTGGTGAATATGTTTCCTCACTATCACTACTCGAATGATCGTCAAGAGCAATAAAATCACAATCCACGTCACTATCATCATCATTACTGAAGTCAGAGGCCTGGCCACGCGAAAATAATAGTTTTCTCTTGCGTTGAGGTACAACTGACCGTGACTGAGGAGTGCCCACACCAGAGGTAGAAGGTTGAGGATCGTCAGGGTTTTCTGCACTATTATCGATATCCTGGTCATTCCTTTCGGTCACTAACTGATCAAAGCCAAAGAATTCGTCTTCATTTCCACTTCCATCAGTGTCAGAACTATCAGATAGGAAGAGGAGAGTCCCAATTTTCCTTGGAGTGAGAGCTGCCTTGCGACGAGGCATGGTGAACAAAGGTAACTGAGCCGGCATTCCCACAATGCTATGCGGGCGCCTAGAATTTTTGTTTATGGCACACACCCACCATGCAGACCCGTTCTCTCACATGTAGGCCTATGAGCATTTTCACGCTAAATTTGACGCCACTAGAACTTTGGCGTAGATCTACGGTTTGGACCCTGAACTTGAAGCCGTAGATCTACGGGATGGACCCTGAAAGGGTTAAGTGTAGCAAGAGTGCACTTAACATTGTGTCTTTGTGTACAAAACATTTGTTAAAAAAAAAAAAAAAATATAAATACCGAGTATACAATCCTTTTTTTTTTTTTTTATGTATGTATGTATACAGTACAGTATTTCAATATCATACTCTATTAAACCACATCATACAGATGTGAAGTTAATACATTCCTACATTAAGTCTAACATTTTTAGTAAACTGGTTCTGTTTGATGTAATATTAATATTCGCTGCATGTGTCAAAGTATTTTACAAAATTTGAAGTGAAGCATGTTTTAGTGACAACATTAATGGATGAACCATTTACAAATAACCACTTAAGAGAAGCCCTATGGTATTTGCAAATGCTTTGGCAATGGATGGAGCAAAATTTGTAATTTCTACTTTATACTGAAAAATACTATTAGGCTTCATAGGTCAAATAATATCAAGTAATAAAGACACCTACATCTTCAGTTATGTAACTAATGATTTTGTATGGTAGTTGTGATGAGTTAATTTTTGTATAAGGAACTACTACAAGTATAATTTAATGCCAAAGATGTGTACTATTATAAATCAAATTATTTTATTGTACTTTTTCTAATCCTTTTATATTGATTTAATATATTAAGATCCATGAAAAATAGATTAATTTCCTCCCTTTCTCTTGCAGACTGACCAGCTGAGTATTTTTTTTTTATCTAATGCCTTTATTTTGTACAGTCTACCTTCAGTCACTCAAAATTTTTAATACATGGATTAGTATAATTATAATCATGAGAGAGCACTAAACCCTTAGGATTATACAGCACATGTGGGGGGATGGATGGTATTCAGGGGACCAGAGCACAGATCCGATTCCCTAGATCAAGGGCCCCTCACCAGCATCAAGGAACCTCCCTTGAGGGGAATTTATGGATTAGATAAGACATACTTATATAGTAAACTGTAACTGTGATACTTCATTCTTCAATGAGGCTATAATTCCTCTCTTTAAGTTTTTTTCCTTTTCAAGGAGGTTCCTAAATGCTGGTGAGAGTCTCTTGATTTAAGGAATTGGCCCTGTGCTCCAATTCCTTGAAGCAAACCTGAATACTTTTCATTCCCCATGTGCTGTATGACCCCCCACAAGTTTACTGCTCTCTTCATGAAGATAATAAAAATAATCTGAATCTCATTAATAGCTGTCGTCAGTGCTTATAGTTTTTTTAACACGTCGGCCATTTCCCACCAAAGCAGGATGACCCAAAAAGAAAGAAAAAAAAAAACTTTCATCATTCAACACTTTCACCATCATTCATACATAATCAGTCTTTGCAGAAGCACTCAGATACGACAGTTTAGACGTCCCTCCAAACTGCCAATATCCCAAACCCCTCCTTTAAAGTGCAGGCATTGTACTTCCCATTTCCAGGACTCAAGTCCGGCTAACCAGTTTCCCTGAATCCCTTCACAAAATATTACCCTGCTCACACTCCAACAGCTCGTCAGGTCCCAAAAACCATTCGTCTCCATTCACTCCTATCTGACAAGCTCACACACGCTTGCTGGAAGTCCAAGCCCCTTGCCCACTAAACCTCCTTTAGCCCCTCCCTCCAATCGTTTCGAGGACGGTCCCTACCCCTCCTTCCTTCCCCTACAGATTTATACACTCTCCAAGTCATATTACTGTAACCCATTCTCTCTAAATGACCAAACCACCTCAACAACCCCTCTTCAACCCTCTGACTAATACTTTTAGTAACTACACACCTAATTTCCACACTACGAATTTTCTGCCTAATATTTACACCACACAATGCCCTTAGACAGGACATCTCCACTGCCTCCAGCCGCCTTTTCACTGCAGCATTTACAACCCATGCTTCACACCTATATAAATAAGTGTTGGTACCACTATACTCTCATACATTCCCTTCTTTGCTTCCATAGATAACGTTTTTTTGTCTCCACAGATACATCAAAGCATCACTCACCTTTTTTTGCTTCATCAATTTTATGGTTAACCTCATCCTTCATAAACCCATGTGCTGACAAATCAACTCCGAAATATCTGAACACATTCACTTCTTCCATACTCCCTTCTCCAATGTGATATCCAATTTTTCTTTATCTAAATCATTTGATACCCTCATCACCTTACTCTTATCTATGTTCACTTTCAACTTTCTACCTTTACACACCCTCCCAAACTCGTCCACTAACCTTTGCAACTTTTCTTTAGAATCTCCCAAAAGCACAGTATCATCAGCAAAAAGTAACTGTGTCAACTCCCATTTTGTATTTGATTCCCCATAATTTAATCCCACCCCTCTCCCCAACACCCTAGCATTTACTTCTTTTACAACCCCATCTATAAATATGTTAAACAACCATGGTGACATTACACATCCCTGTCTAAGACCTACTTTTACTGGGAAGTAATCTCCCTCTCTCCTACACACCCTAACCTGAGCCTCACTATCCTCATAAAAACTCTTTACAGCATTTAGTAACTTACTACCTATTCCATACACTTGCAGCATCTGCCACATTGCTCCCCTATCCACTCTATCATATGCCTTTTCTAAATCCATAAACGAAATAAAAACTTCCCTACCTTTTTCTAAATACTGTTCACATATATGCTTCAGTGTCAACACTTGATCTACACATCCCCTACGCATTCTAAAGCCTCCTTGCTCATCTGCAATCCTACTCTCTGTCTTCTAATTATTTCAATAATATCCCTACCATACACTTTACTTGGTATACTCAGTAAACTTCTTTCTTTCAACACACCGGCCGTATCCCACCAAGGCAGGGTGGCCCAAAAAGAAAAATGGAAGTTTCTCCTTTTACATTTAGTAATATATACAGGAGAAGGGGTTACTAGCGCCTTGCTCCCGGCATTTTAGTCGCCTCTTACAACACGCATGGCTTACGGAAGAAGAATTCTGTTCCACTTCCCCATGGAGGTAAGAGGAAATAAACAAGAACAAGAACTAGAAAGAAAATAGAAGAAAACCCAGAGGGGTGTGTATATATATGCTTGTACATGTATGTGTAGTGTGACCTAAGTGTAAGTAGAAGTAGCAAGACATACCTGAAATCTTGCATGTTTATGAGACAGAAAAAAGACACCAGCAATCCTACCATCATGTAAAACAATTACAGGCTTTTGTTTTACACTCACTTGGCAAGACGGTAGTATCTCTCTGGGCGGTTACTGTTTGCCAACCTACTACCTAGGACTCGGTAAACTTATTCCTCTATATTTTTTACAATCTCTTTTGTCCCCCTTCCCTTTATAAAAAGGGACTATACATGCTCTCCGCCAATCCCTAGGTACCTTCCCCTCTTTCATACATTTATTAAACAAAAATACCAACCACTCCAACACTATATCCCCCCCCCCCTGCTTTTAACATTTCTGTCATGATCCCGTCAGTTCCAGCTGCTATACCCACTTTCATTCTACGTAATGCCTCACGCACCTCCCCCCACTCACATCCCGCTCTTCTTCACTCCTAAAAGATGTTATCCTCCCTGGCCAGTGCATGAAATTACAACCTCCCTCTCTTCATCGACATTTAAAAGTTCCTCAAAATATTCCCACCATCTACCCAATACCTCCAGGCGATTTCGCCCAGTTTGAGCCCAATTTTCGGCTAATTCCATTGTTCCAGTCGACTAAACTCATAGCTATTTCTTTAGAACTCCATTTGTTCTATCAATTGAGTACAAGAAACTGCCCATTTACTGATTTCAACTACCCAATAACGTGGTCAGAAATTTGCAATTTGGCCAATTTCATGCAAATTAAAAAATATGCCAATTTCAAAATAGGGTCCAGAATGAACAATGCAGACATTCCTGGCTCTAAAATAACATTTTCTTTGTTCATCAGTCACGTCTCCAGGCCCCTCTGATATTACTCTTGCTTTCTATTTTGAATTTTTATTCAAACAAAAAATAGAGGATTTACTGTTATGCAGACTACTGCAATATTGTAATAATTGTATAAATAATGTCAACCCATTCATGACTGCATATTAGAATGGCTAGTTGGACCTTTATTGGTCAATGACATCATTTGTTTACTTTTGAACATCAGCAAAAATCAAACATTTCCCCTACTTTGAGCTCCATTTCAAGGTTCTTTTCATAGCAAAATCAATCAAAATCACTTCTATTTCTATAATATGTTTTCCATTCTATCAAATGAGACCAATAAAATGAGACTAAAACCATAAATACTAAACGAAAATACACCACAGTTTATAATTTTAGCTAAAAAAACGGTTGGAGTTTTTTCTCATTATGCACTGCGTGCTGCAGGATTTTTTTTTTTATATGATGCACACTGACCACACAGACCCATTCTCTCACATGTGGGCCTACCAGCTTTCTCCTGCTTGATTTGAAGCCGCTAGAATTTATGAGTATATATACGTCAAACACGGTGGCTCGTAAGACATATATATACGACCAAAACAGTCAAAGGTTTAACCAGTATTAACCCTTTGATTGTCGAAGGGCCAAATCCTGAAGTTGCTTCTGGTGTCGCAAAATATTCGAAAAAAAAAATTATTTTTTCTTATGAAATGATAGAGAATCTTTTCCCGATTGTAAAGACACCAAAAAAACGAAATTTGATGGAAAACTGACGGAATTACGCTCTCACGAAGTTAGCGACTTCGGTGATATTTAAAAATCGGCAATTTCGCCCACTTTGAGCCCTATTTTCGGCTAATTCCGTTATTCCAGTCAACCAAACTCATAACTATTTCTTCAGAACTCTATTTTTTCTATCGATTGAGTACAAGAAACTGCCCATTTACCGATTTCAACTACCCAATAACTTGGTCAGAAATTTGCAATTTGGCCAATTTCACGAAAATTAAAAAATACGACAATTTCAAAATAAATTCCAGAATGAACAATGCAGACATTCCTGTCTCTAAAATAACATTTTCTTTGTTCATCAGTCATGTCTCCAGGTCC
Organism: Cherax quadricarinatus; assembly: GCF_038502225.1. Taxonomy (NCBI): domain Eukaryota; kingdom Metazoa; phylum Arthropoda; class Malacostraca; order Decapoda; family Parastacidae; genus Cherax; species Cherax quadricarinatus. Next base: position 50,764 of record NW_027197004.1, on the reverse strand, counting down.
CTGTGATATTACTCTTGCTTTTTATTTTGAAATATTATTCAAACAAAAAATAGAAGATTTACTGTTATGCAGACTACTGCAATACTGTAATAATTGTAAAAATTACATCAACCCATTCATGACTGCGTATTAGAATGGCTATTTGGACATTTATTGGACAATGACATCATTTGTTTACTTTTGAACTTCGGCAAAAATCAAACATTTCCTGTACTTTGTGCTCCATTTCCAGGTTCTTTTTATAGTAAAATTAATCAAAATCACCTCCATTTCTATAATATAGTTTCCATTCTATCAAATGAGACCAAGAAAACGAGAATACAACCACAAATACTATACGAAAATAGACCACAAAGTCGGCATTTTAATTAAAAAAAACGGTCGGAGTTTTTTTTTTCTCATTATGCACTGCGTGCTCCAGGATTTTTTTTATGTGGTGCACACTGACCACACAGACCCATTCTCTCACATGTGGGCCTACTAGCTTTCTCCTGCTTGATTTGAAGCCGCTAGAATTTGAGTATATATATGTCAAACACGGTACCTCGTAAGACGTATATATACGGCCGTGACAGTCAAAGGGTTAAGGCCAGCAAAGGTTGGTTTGAGAGATTTAAGAAGCGTAGTGGCATTCATAGTGTGATAAGGCATGGCGAGGCTGCCAGTTCAGACCACAAAGCGGCTGAAAAATATGTGCAGGAATTCAAGGAGTACATAGACAGTGAAGGACTGAAACCTGAACAAGTGTTTAATTGTGATGAAACAGGCCTGTTTGGGAAGAAAATGCCAAGCAGGATGTACATTACTCAGGAGGAAAAGGCACTCCCAGGACATAAGCCTATGAAAGACAGGCTTACTCTGTTGGTGTGCCAATGCTAGTGGTGATTGCAAAGTGAAGCCTTTATTGTGTATCACTCTGAAACTCCCAGAGTGTTCAGGAAAAACAATGTCCTCAAGGCTAATTTGTGTGTGCTGTGGAGGGCAAACAGTAAGGCATGGGTCACTAGGGACTTTTTCTATGACTGGTTACACCATGCATTTGCCCCCACTGTGAAAAATTACCTAATTGAAAAGAAATTAGACCTTAAGTGCCTCCTGGTATTAGACAATGCTCCTGGTCACCCGTCAGACTTGGCAGAGCGACTTTCTAGGGACATGAGCTTCATTAAGGTGAAGTTTTTGCCTCCTAATACCACTCCTCTCCTGCAGCCTATGGACCAGCAGGTCATTTCCAACTTCAAGAAACTGTACACAAAAGCTATGTTTGAAAGGTGCTTTGTAGTGACCTCAGAAACTCAACTGACTCTAAGAGAGTTTTGGAAAGATCACTTTACCATCCTCAATTGTGTAAACATTATAGGTAAGGCTTGGGAGGAAGTGACTAAGAGGACCTTGAACTCTGCTTGGAAAAAACTGTGGCCAGAATGTGTAGACAAAAGGGATTTTGAAGGGTTTGAGGCTAACCCTGAGAATCCTATGCCAGTTGAGGAATCCATTGTGGCATTGGGGAAGTCCTTGGGGTTGGAGGTTAGTGGGGAGGATGTGGAAGAGTTGGTGGAGGAGGACAATGAAGAACTAACCACTGATGAGCTGCTAGATCATCTTCATCAGCATGAGGCCACACCTGAGGAAACTGCTTCGGAGGAGGGGATAGAGAAATTGAAGTTGCCTACTTCTAAGATTAAGGAAATCTGTGCAATGTGGCTTAAAGTGCAAACCTTTATGGATGAAAATCACCCTGACACAGTGGCATTAAAAGAACAAGGGAAGTAACCCCGGAAAAGGATTTGCTACCTCAAGTCCTAATGGAAGGGGATTCCCCTTTTAAACACTAACACCTCTCCCCTCCTCCCATCCTATCAATCATCACCAGATCTTCATTAAAGGTAAGTGTCAATTATTCTATTGTTATTGTTGTTATTGTAATTATTCTATTGCATTAAACTTAATATTTCATGTAGTAAAATTTTTTTTTTTTTCATACTTTTGTGTGTCTTGCACGGATTAATTTGATTTCCATTATTTCTTATGAGGAAAATTGATTCGCTTTTCGATATTTTCGGTATTCGATGAGCTCTCAGGAATGGATTAATACTGAATACCGGGGGTCCACTCTACTCTGCTCTTCTTATAACACTTCTGCTTTGTAAAAACCGCTCATAAGCTACCCTTATTATTATGATTGATTATTGTTATTACGTATTATTATTAATGAGAGGTGGGGACATTTTCATTTTTGAACTGTATTATTGGCACCCCTCTGGCAAGACAGTGATGGAGTGAGTGATTGTGGAAGTGTTTCTTCATTTTGGACAATCCTGCCTGGTGGGAAATGGCCAGTGTGTTTAAAAAAAAAAAAAATGTAATTCTAAATTACTGAAAAAAGGCTCGGTACTATGATTAAAACAAATCACAAGCCAACAAACTAGAAATAAAAGCTTAAGTGATACTTGGGTCTGAAAAGGAACACAGTTAAAGCCAGTAGTGAGGTAAGACTCTCAATAAATAAGTCACACATGCTCTGAAAATTAGACCACTTGACAACTTAATCAGAGAAACCAGTATCTATAGAAACAAAACCGGGGGTACACTTACCTCACTTCTGGCTTTGATGGCATGCCTCCTTACTTGTGATTAAGACACATGCAACAGTTGAGTATCTTTATTGCTGAAACGTTTTGCCAACAGTATTTTATACCATTTTCAACATAATTATCATATACCAGTTCACAGTAGTATCTTGGTACAGAGGACATCTTTCACACTTCATCGCCTTATGACTGAGAAGGGTTGGATTCCAGAGGGACTTGCCTTCTTATTTCTGCTAGTGAATCTCATCCCCTGCAACGTCTTCGAGACCTTCCGCTTCACCTTCAACAGTATTTAAGACTCCATTCTCGTGCTTCAGTTTCATATCATTCTAGACCATGGAGTTGAGCTCTTCTCCACCTCAAATACTATTTCTCCAAGGTTTATGGACTGATTACATCATCTTCATTTCACTACTACACCTGCTGCATCTGACTGCAGAAGCCTACTGTGTACGTGAAACGTTTCAAAAATAAAGATACCCAACCATTGCAAATGTGTGTGTATCCTCAACTATTTTCTACCTAATTCCTCACTTGTAACTTGGTAAGTCAAGATAAATCAAAGCATCATGGATGTTTTTAATTGTAATTTGTTGAGAATAACTTGTGTGTGATCATCAGATAGGTCAAAAGGCTTAGTACTAAAAAAAGGCAGGCACTAAGTCAGTTTGAAGACTGGAATAGGCTGAAAATAAGCCTCAGAGTGTGTGATACTGCTGTTAAGTAGTGCTTTCCTACCTCCAACTTTGTACCTGTAAATTTCTTCAAATGTTACATTAAATTTTGCATATTTTGTGTCGTTACCTTCATAGAAAGATTTTTTTACGATTTTATGACTTTTCAAAATGGTGGACACAGAAGGGGCTTTAAATCTGGGAAGGAGGGGAGGGGGTATGACCACTGAACAGTTAATGCAGACTACCTCTTCTCTGCTGCATTACCTGTGACCCTTTTCCATTTTCATTTTGTTTGTCATCTCCACAGCACTTTGCCACTTTTTCTTTGCCATGTAGCCCTGTAAATTTTGCACTTTTTGTGAATATTGTACACCTTTATACAAGATTTGGTACATGCAAATTTACTTTTATGTGATGGCCCCATTTTTACCTACGATTTCGTATATACGATATAAATTTGCTCTGTGATCGGTGCATCTCTGACAGTGCCCTTTAACACCACTAACACTAATTATCTTGCTGGTGCATAATGGTTTCATGTGTGGAGTCTCAAATGTTTGACGAGATCGGTTTGGAACTGTAAATGTTAAAAATCTGTTTTTTTTTTAAAGCTGAATAACTAGTATTTTTTAATTCATTAGTATTGAACCAGATGCACTGATATTTTGTGCATGTTCATTTTTATTTTTTTTTCCAACAGCAGCTATCTTCCACCAAGGCAGAGAAACCTGTAAAAGAAAAAACTTTCTTCTTTTTACATTTAGTAATTTATATAGAAGGGGTTACTGGTGTCTTGCCATATTTTTTGACCTTGAGAAGGCATATGACACAACTTGGAGGTATAATATTTTGGCCCAGGCCCACTCCTTAGGCCTCCGAGGCAATCTACCATCCTTCCTTAAGAACTTTTTAACTGACAGACATTTCCGTGTTCGAGTCAATAATGTGCTTTCCCCGGACTTCGTCCAAGCTGAAGGTGTCCCTCAGGGATGTGTTCTGAGCACAACACTTTTTCTCCTTGCTATAAATGATTTGGCCTCTGTTCTTCCACCCAATATTTGGTCATCACTCTATGTTGATGACTTTGCTATTGCTTGTGCAGGCGCTGACTGTCATCTCATTACAGTTTCTCTCCAGCATGCGGTCGACCGTGTTTCCACTTGGGCCACCACGCATGGGTTTAGATTTTCCAGTACTAAAACTCGCCAAATTACTTTCACTAGACGCTCTGTCATCTCTGATCATCCTTTGTATCTCTATGGCTACCGTATCCCCGAACATGATACAGTCAGGTTTCTAGACCTTCTCTTTGACCGTAGGTTATCCTGGAAACCTCACATTACCTCTCTGAAGGCAACTTGTCACAGTTGGCTGAACCTTCTTAAAACCCTTGCTCATCTTTCCTGGGGAGCTGATCGTCGAACTCTCCTTCGCCTACATTCAGCCCTCATTTTATCGAAACTCGATTATGGTGACCAGATTTATTCAGCGGCCTCTCCTGCTACTCTCTCTAGCCTTAACCCCATCCATCACCAAGGATTACGTTTATGCCTTGGTGCTTTTCGATCTTCCCCTGCTGAGAGCCTCTATGCAGAAGCGAATGTTCCATCCTTGTCTGATCGCCGTGATGCCCATTGCCTTCGCTACTATGTACAATCTCCGCAATCCTTCCATTTATAGAATGGTCACTGATATTAGTAGACATTCTTTATTTGTTCGCCGCCCCTGTTTGCTCCATCCCTTTTCTCTTCGCCTACATTCGCTCTTGTCTTCCCTTCAGTTACCACCTTTATATGTTCATGTAGCATCTCACTTTTCCCTACCCCCCTGGGAAGTTCCAGCTGTTCGGGTCTGTTCCTTCTCACTCCCTTGCTCGAAAGCCCAACTGCCTACGGTGGCTTCCCGCTCTCTTTTTCTTGATCACTTCCACTCTCATTCTCATGCCATCGCTGTGTACACAGATGGCTCTAAGTCTTCAGACGGCGTTGGATTCGCAGCAGTGTTTCCAGACAGCGTCGTGCGGGGGCATTTACTATCTTCGGCTAGCATTTTTACTGCTGAATTGTATGCCATTCTTGCAGCACTTATTCGTATCGCTTCTATGCCAGTGTCATCATTTGTGGTAGTCTCAGACTCCCTTAGTGCTCTACAGGCTATACGAAAATTTGATACATCTCGCCCCCTAGTTCTCCGTATCCAACTTTGGCTACGCCGTATCTCTACCAAGCATAAAGATATTGTTTTTTGTTGGGTCTTTGGTCATGTCGATGTACAGGGCAATGAACAGGCAGACACTGCTGCGCAGTCAGCAGTACATGACCTACCAATTTCATATAGAGGTGTTCCATTTCTGGACTATTTTGCTGTAGTAGCTACCCACCTTCACACCCGTTGGCAACAACGTTGGTCAACTCTGCTTGGTAACAAACTTCATTCTATTAAACCGAGCATAGGTTACTGGCCGTCTTCTTGTCATCAGTGCCGAGGTTGGGAGACCACTCTCTCCCGCCTTCGCATTGGCCACACTCATCTTACTCATGGGTATCTCATGGAGAGGCACCCTGTTCCTCTCTGTGAGCAGTGTCAAGTTCCCGTATCGATTAGCCACATTCTGTTAGACTGCCCCCTCTATCAACGAGCACGCAGAATTTACCTCCGTCGTCTCCGCTCTACTACTCTCTCTTTACCTTCCCTTCTTGCTGATGGACCCTCCTTTAATCCTGACTCTCTCATTGACTTCTTGACAACGACTGATTTACTCCACAAACTCTGATGATGATACCTTTCGCACTCCCCTCAGCCCTTTCTAGCTCAGTCTCTTGCTGCCCTCTACCCTTTCACCATCCACTGCCCCGCTGTTCTCCGTAACCTATTACTCGTCCATCTCCCTTTTGCCACCTGATGCCCTCGCTTCCTTCCTGCCCTGCAGCACTGTATAGTCCTTGTGGCTTCTTTTTGATTATAATAATAATAATCCCACAACAATGAAAGGTGGAGAGTTTATGTAAAGTGTTACATTAGTTGCAAATGGAGAGAGAGTGGGAGTGAATGGAAAAGAGGGAGGCAGGCATGTTGCTGCCTTTGCCTGCACATCTCGGTACTGTCCTCCAATACCACACATGGAGCTACAACAGTGAGAAGGTGGAAAGCACATTATTGTTATATACACTGGCCAGACTTGAGTCCTGGAGATGGGAAGTACAGTGCCTGCCCTCTGAAGGAGGGGTGTTAATGCTGCAGTTTTATAACTAGTGTAAGCGTGCCTCTGGCACGACAGTGATGGAGTGAGTGATGAAAGTTTTTCTTTTTTGGGCCACCCTGCCTTGGTGGGAAACTGCCAATGTGTTAAAAAAATAAAAAAAAAAAAAAAACTGGTAGAGAGGAAGGCAGTCCTGTTGCTGCCTGTGCCTACATTTCTCTCACCACAACCCTCCCAAAGTTATTAGAAGTAGGTCTGGTCAGTATAGTCAAGGTCTCGGAATGCACATATCTCAACGATTTACACGTTACAGTGGGTTCACTTTGTGATTTTGATGTATGCCTCATGGGCCAGGAACTTGTCTACCAAATAAAGTGAGGCACACCTATCATTTGTAATAAAACTTGTTTTCATTGAGGTATTTATTTACAGTACTTTCATTTTTTTTTTTTTACACGTTTTCAAAAGTAAAAAAACAAAAAGATCTACGTTTTTTACATACTTTCAAATGTTGAAAAAAACGTAGATCTACGTTTGGACAGTTTAAGGGTTAATAAGGTCTCAGTTAAGTTGTATAAAAGGTGATCACTATTCATATCTTTATTGACTGAATTTTTTTTCAACAAGTCGGCCGTCTCGTCACCCTTCCTCGGTGGGAGACAGCCGACTTGTTGAAAAAAAAAAAAAAAAACTACGCATGTGAACATAGATCTGTTTGGACAGTTTAAGGGTTAAAGTAACTAATATCTGAAGAACCCATACTGTATATTATAGCCAGTTTTCCTCTGTGATGTACAGTTCCTTTCTTTTCCTCTCAGTCTGTACCCTATCATCCTCATTCACAGCTAGTAACGCTGGTGGTATGAATGCACCAGCTACGTATCGACCTTCCTGGTTCAGAAAGTTAAATGTGGTACATGCAGACTCCGTTGGCAGCAACTGTGGTAAAAAAAAAATATACAAATTATTGATACATAATGACAGAAAAACAAAGATTGAGATACAGATACTGTATGTGTGAGGGGGAAGGGGAGAGACTATATCATTGGTTTGCCTACACTACTGGGTACAGTGCAGTACATTATTATTATTATTTTTTTTTTTTCAACAAGTTGGCCTTCTCCCACCGAGCCAGGGTGACCCAAAAAAGAAAGAAAATCCCCAAAAAGAAAATGCTTTCATCATCATTCAACACTTTCACCACACTCACACATAATCACTGTTTTTGCAGAGGTGCTCAGAATACAACAGTTTAGAAGCATATACGTATAAAGATACACAACATATCCCTCCAAACTGCCAATATCCCAAACCCCTCCTTTAAAGTGCAGGCATTGTACTTCCCATTTCCAGGACTCAAGTCCGACTATATGAAAATAACCGGTTTCCCTGAATCCCTTCACTAAATATTACCCTGCTCACACTCCAACAGATCGTCAGGTCCCAAGTACCATTCGTCTCCATTCACTCCTATCTAACACGCTCACGCACGCTTGCTGGAAGTCCAAGCCCCTTGCCCACAAAACCTCCTTTACCCCCTCTCTCCAACCCTTTCGAGGACGACCCCTACCTCGCCTTCCTTCCCCTATAGATTTATATGCTTTCCATGTCATTCTACTTTGATCCATTCTCTCTAAATGACCAAACCACCTCAACAACCCCTCTTCTGCCCTCTGACTAATACTTTTATTAACTCCACACCTTTTCCTAATTTCCACACTCCGAATTTTCTGCATAATATTTACACCACACATTGCCCTTAGACAGGACATCTCCACTGCCTCCAACCGTCTCCTCGCTGCTGCATTTACCACCCAAGCTTCACACCCATATAAGAGTGTTGGTACTACTATACTTTCATACATTCCCTTCTTTGCCTCCATAGATAACGTTTTTTGACTCCACATATACCTCAATGCACCACTCACCTTTTTTCCCTCATCAATTCTATGATTAACCTCATCCTTCATAAATCCATCCGCCGACACGTCAACTCCCAAGTATCTGAAAACATTCACTTCTTCCATACTCCTCCTCCCCAATTTGATATCCAATTTTTCTTTATCTAAATCATTTGATACCCTCATCACCTTACTCTTTTCTATGTTCACTTTCAACTTTCTACCTTTACACACATTCCCAAACTCATCCACTAACCTTTGCAATTTTTCTTTAGAATCTCCCATAAGCACAGTATCATCAGCAAAAAGTAACTGTGTTAATTCCCATTTTGAATTTGATTCCCCATAATTTAATCCCACCCCTCTCCCGAACACCCTAGCATTTACTTCTTTTACAACCCCATCTATAAATATATTAAACAACCATGGTGACATTACACATCCCTGTCTAAGACCTACTTTTACCGGGAAGTAGTCTCCCTCTCTTCTACACACCCTAACCTGAGCCTCACTATCCTCATAAAAACTCTTTACAGCATTTAGTAACTTACCACCTATTCCATATACTTGCAACATCTGCCACATTGCTCCCCTATCCACTCTATCATATGCCTTTTCTAAATCCATAAATGCAATAAAAACTTCCCTACCTTTATCTAAATACTGTTCACATATATGCTTCAATGTAAACACTTGATCTACACATCCCCTATCCACTCTGAAACCTCCTTGCTCATCCGCAAGGGCTATTCAGCGGTGCAGTACATTAAAGAAAGTATGGGTCAAATCAAGAGAACAAAAAATCTTGTACACAGTATTGTGAGTAGATTATGCTGCCATTTAAGATTTATGATGTCTAATAAACTAGTCAACTTTGAACTCCCCCTGGTCCCACAAATAATACAAAATTGTCTACCTAATTAAATGTAAGATTTGTGTTTATTTGGTGTTAATGAGACATACTGTTCTCTAAATTAATCACACTAATCTTCCTTAATATTGACATTAAAAAAAAAAAAACAGATTTGGTAATGAGAAAGTCACAAAGCAATATGAACTAAATTCTATGGTGACTTTTAAATTTAAAGGTAGTGCACTAAGCTTTAAAATGGGCACAGTACTACAAAAAAAAAAAAAATATCAAATTGCCCCCCTCAGTAACAATGTTAAGATTCGTAATTTAATAACACAAATTTGGAAAGCTAGCTGTACAGTACCTCTCCTTCACAAGCCTGCCATTAGTCATTAAATGATCCATTTGAGTTTAGCTTTTCCTCACAAATATATCATTATATTGTACTGGTGAAAAAACTTCTGACATGGAAAATGTGTATTAGTTTTTATTTCAATTATGCATAGGGTTTATAATAGGTCATTACAGTCAAATTCCCATATGTTGCATCTCTAATTTGGATAATAGTAGTACAGTGGACCCTCGACCAACGATATTAATCCATTCCAGAGAGTTTATCTTTAGACGAATTTATCGTTAGTCGAATTAATTTTCCCCTTAAGAAATAATGGAAGTAGAATTGATCCATTCCAGACACCCAAAAGTATGAAAAAAAAAAATTCACATGAAATAATTATCCTACACAGAAAAAGGATACATTGCACAATAAATACTGTACTCAGTGAAGAATAAATGACACTTAACTTTATTGAAGATGTAGTGATGAGATGTTTTTGACGTACTAGTACGCCTAAATTCTAGCGCCCTCAAATCTAGTGGGAGAAAGCTGGTAGGCCTTCATATGAAAGAATGGGTCTATGTGGTCAGTGTGCACAGTCTAAAAAAAATCCTGCAGCACACAGTGCATAATGAGAAAAAAAAAACTTTGACCTTTTTTTTTTGGAATAAAACAGCGACTTTGCACTGTATTTTCGTATGGTATTTATTGTTGTATTCTAGTTTTCTTGGTCTCATTTTATAGAATGGAAGACATATTACAGAAATTGAGATGATTTTGACTGGTTTTACAATGAAAGGTACCTTGAAATTGAGCTCAAAGTAGCAGAAATGTTCGATTTTTACCAAATTTCAAAAGTAAACAAATCGTGCCAAGCGTGCAATACACGTCAACTGGTGAGTCTAATATTCTTTCACAAGTGCACCAATAATATTTATACCATTTTTTACACTAATGCAGTAGTCTGCATAACAGTAAATCTTATATTTTTTGTGAGAATAAAAATTCAAAGTGGAAAGCAAAAGAATATAAGAGGGGCCTTGAGACGTGACTAATGACCAGAGGAAATGTCATTTTAGTGCCAGGAATGTCTTTCTTGTTTATTCTGGACCCTATTCGGAAATTGGCATCTTTTGAAATTTGTGTGAAATTGGCAAAATTGCTAAATTCTGACCACTGTACTGGATAGTTGAATTCATAAATGGGTGGTTTCTTGCATCCATTCGATAGAAAAAATGGAGTTCTAGCGAAATATTCATGTTTTTTGTCGACTAGTACAGTGGAATTGGCCGAAAATGGGGCTCAAAGTGGGCAAAATCGCCGATGCGTAAACATCGCCGAGACCGCTAACTTTGCGAGAGCATAATTCCGTAAGTTTTCCATCAAATTTCAAACTTTTGGTGTCCTTATGATCGGGAAAAGATTCTCTATCTTTTCATAAGAGAAAATAATTTTTTTTTTTTTTTTAAATACTTTCATCATCATTCAACACTTTTATCTTCAAACATACATAATCACTGTCATTGAAGAGACACTCAGATACGACAGTTTAGAAGTCCCTCTAAACTGCCAATATCCCAAACCCCTCTTTTAAAGTGCAGGCATTGTACTTCCCATTTCCAGGACTCATGTGTAGCTAACCGGTTTCCCTGAATCCCTTCACAAAATATTACCCTGCTCACACTCCAACAGCTCGTCAGGTCCCAAAAACCATTCATCTCCATTCACTCCTATCTAACACGCTCACACATGCTTGCTGGAAGTCCAAGCCCCTCGCCCACAAAACCTTCTTTACCCCCTCCCTCCAACCTTTTCGAGGACGACCCCTACTCCGCCTTCCTTTCCCTACAGATTTATACGCTCTCCAAGTCATTCTACTTTGATCCATTCTCTCTAAATGACCAAACCACCTCAACAACCTCTCTTCAGCCCTCTGACTAATACTTTTAGTAACTCCACACTTCCTCCTAATTTCCACACTGCATAATATTTACACCACACATTGCCCTTAGACAGGACATCTCCACTGCCTCCAGCCGCCTCCTCGCTGCAGCATTTACAACCCAAGCTTCACACCCATATAAGAGTGTTGGTACCACTATACTTTCATACATTCCCTTCTTTGCCTCCATGGATAACGTTTTTTGTCTCCACAGATACCTCAACGCACCACTCACCTTTTTTCCTTCATCAATTCTATGGTTAACCTCATCCTTCATAAACCCATCCGCTGACAAGTCAACTCCCAAATATCTGAAAACATTCACTTCTTCCATACTCCCTCTCTCCAATGTGATATCCAATTTTTCTTTATCTAAATCATTTGATACCCTCATCACCTTACTCTTATCTATGTTCACTTTCAACTTTCTACCTTTACACACCCTCCCAAACTCATCCACTAACCTTTGCAACTTTTCTTTAGAATCTCCCATAAGCACAGTATCATCAGCAAAAAGTAACTGTGTCAACTCCCATTTTGTATTTGATTCCCCATAATTTAATCCCACCCCTCTCCCCAACACCCTAGCATTTACTTCTTTTACAACCCCATCTATAAATATATTAAACAACCATGGTGACATTACACATCCCTGTCTAAGACCTACTTTTACCGGGAAGTAATCTCCCTCTCTCCTACACACCCTAACCTGAGCCTCACTATCCTCATAAAAACTCTTTACAGCATTTAGTAACTTACTACCTATTCCATACACTTGCAACATCTGCCACATTGCTCCCCTATCCACTCTATCATATGCCTTTTCTAAATCCATAAATGCAATGAAAACTTCCCTACCTTTATCTAAATACTGTTCACATATATGCTTCAATGTAAACACTTGATCTACACATCCCCTACCCACTCTAAAGCCTCCTTGCTCATCTGCAATCCTACTCTCTGTCTTGCCTCTAATTCTTTCAATAATAACCCTACCATACACTTTTCCTGGTATACTCAGTAAACTTATTCCCCTATAATTTTTACAATCTCTTTTGTCCCCCTTCCCTTTATATAAAGGAACTATACATGCTCTCTGCCAATCCCTAGGTACCTTCCCCTCTTTCATACATTTATTAAACAAAAATACCAACCACTCCAACACTATATCCTCCCCTGCTTTTAACATTTCTGTCATGATCCCATCAGTTCCAGCTGCATTACTCCCTTTTCATTCTATGTAATGCCTCATACACCTCCCCCACACTCACATCCTGCTCTTCATCACTCCTAAAAGATGTTATACCTCCCTGACCAGTGCATGAAATTACCGCCTCCCTTCATCGACATTTAAAAGTTCCTCAAAATATTCCCGCCATCTACCCAATACCTCCAGCTCCCCATCTACTAACTCCCCTACTCTGTTTTTAACTGACAAATCCATTCGTTCCCTAGGCTTTCTTAACTTGTTTATCTCACTCCAGATTTTTTCTTATTTTCAGCAAAATTTCTTGACAGTGCCTCTCCCACTCTATCATCTGCTCTTCTTTTGCACTCTCTCACCACTCTCTTCACCTTTCTTTTACTCTCCATATACTCTGCTCTTCTTACAATGCTTCTGCTTTGTAAAAACCTCTCATATGCTGCCTTTTTCTCTTTTATAGCACCGTTTACCTAATCATTCCACCAATCCTCTATCCTCCAACACCCTCTTTCCTATAGGCACAAACTTCTGCACCACACTCTAATACTGCATTTTTATAACTATTCCAATCCTCTTCAACCCCCTTCTCCCTCCACTACTCATACTTGCACCAGCCCACCTTTCTGCCAATAGTTGCTTATATCTCACCCTAACTTCCTCCTCCCTTAGTTTATACACTTTCACCTCTCTCTTACTTGCTGTTGCCATTTTCCTTTTGTCCCATCTACCTCTTACTCTAACTGTAGCTACAACTAAATAATGATCCGATATATCAGTTGCCCCTCTATAAACATGTACATCCTGAAGCCTACCCATCAACCTTTTATCCACCAATACATAATCTAACAAACTACTTTCATTACATGCTATATCATACCTTGTATACTTATTTATCCTCTTTTTCATAAAATATGTATTACTTATTACCAAACCTCTTTCTACACATAGCTCAATTAAAGGCTCCCCATTTTCATTTACCCCTGGCACCCCAAATTTACCTACTACTCCCTCCACAACATTTTTACCCACTTTAGCATTGAGATCCCCAACCACAAGTACTCTCTCACTTGGTTCAAAACTCCCCACACACTCACTCAACATTTCCCAAAATCTCTCTCTCTCCTCTACACTTCTCTCTTTTCCAGGTGCATAAACACTTACTATAACCCACTTTTCACATCCAACCCTTATTTTACTCCACATAATCCTTGAATTTATACATTTATATTCCCTCTTTTCCTGCCATAACTTATCCTTCAACATTATTGCTACTCCTTCTTTAGCTCTAACTCTATTTGAAACCCCTGACCTAATCCCATTTATTTCTCCCCACTGAAACTCTCCTACCCCCTTCAGCTTTGTTTCACTTAAAGCCAGGACATCCAGCTTCTTTTCATTCATAACATCCACAATCATCTCTTTCTTATCATTTGCACAACATCCACGCACATTCAAACATCCCACTTTGACGGTTTTCTTCTTTTTCTTTTTAGTAAGTTATACGGGAAAAGGGGTTACTAGCCCATTGCTCCCGGCATTTTAGTTGACTTTTACAACACGCATGGCTTACGGAGGAAAGATTCTTATTCCACTTCCCCATGGATATGAAAGGAAAAGCAATAAGAACAAGAACTATTAAGATAAAATCAAAGAAAACTCAGATGAGTGTGTATACATAAACGTGTACATGCATGTGTAGTGTGACCTAAGTGTAAGTAGAAGTAGCAAGACGTACCTGAAATCTTGCATGTTTATGAGACAGAAAAGAGACACCAGCAATCCTACCATTATGTAAAACAAATATAGGCTTCCTTTTTACACTCACTTCTTCCACATCCCCCCCCCAGGCGCTGTATAATCCTCCGGGTTTAGCGCTTCCCCCTTGATTGTAATAATAATAATACTGTTATTTCAAAAGGAGATAAATATATGAGAAATGATACAGGATGCAATGACAACAGTTGGCTAGACTATGTATTAGCAAATAAAAGGTTGTTGGGTAGACTTCTGGATGTGAATGTAGCTACCACTAAAAAGCAGTCAGACTTATATATATGTCTGCTTTATTGGTAGCTACAGTGAGAGTAAAAGGTAGATGGAGTATAAGAAGAATAGCACCAGTGGGTTTATATAAAGGATAAAAGTTAGCTCGAGAGCATGGGTAATGAGAAGATCGAAGGGATATAGAGTAGATTTAAATATGCAGTGCTAGTGTGTGCAGCAGAAGTTTGTGGGTACAGGTGGGAGGTGGAATGATGGGGTAAAGAGGGTAGTAACAAAGAAAATGTTAGCACATGAGCGATTTCTATATTGTAAAAAACTTTGATATGCTAACTTTTCTCTATCTTTTTTTCTGCAGCACTGTAAAGCCCTTGTGGTTTAGCACTTCTTTTTTATTATAATAATAATATCTTTTTTCCCTCTTTACCTCACTCCTCTTCTCAACTGTACCCTTCTTCCTCTATCCACAAGCTTCTGCTGCATAGTCTAACACAGTATTCCTGAATCTACCCGAATCTGCCCGAAATGCCCCAGCATGATAGTGGCTATCTTTGGACTTAGCAAAACAAAATTGTAATTACATATTGTAACCTTTACAAAGAAGGATGAAGAAGTAGAGATAAGATAAAGATAAAGATCTTTATCTTATCTCTACTTCTTCATCCTTCTCATTACCTGTGTTCTCTTGAGTTCACCTTTATTCTTTACACTCACTAATAGGTACCTTTTGCTCTCATTGTAGCTACCAATAAAGACTGAAACGACATGTCACCCTTTCCTAAAAAAAAAAAAAAAGAGGGTTTGGGAAGTTAAGAGTGATGAGGGAGTGCATAAGAAGAGCCAATGAGATATCCATAAATTTTGCTGAGAATAAGAGTTTTGGATGGAGATTAACAAGTAGAGAAAGCTAGGAGTAAATGGACTGTGCTGTTAAAAATGAAAGTGGGAAAATCTTAGATGGCAAGGTGGAAGTTTTGGAAAGATGGAGAGAGTATTTTTAGGAGCTGTTAAATGATGATGAAAGGAAGGCATTGATTTTGTGAACTAAGCAGGAAGGAATAACATCTTATAGAAGTAAGGAAGAATCAGATGTATGTGGGGGGGGGGAGTATGTGAGGCAGTGGGTAGAATAAAAGGTGGCAAGTCAGCTGGGACAGATGCTAAAAGCAGGTGGGGATATAGTTTGTGTGGTTAGTATCCTTATTAACCCTTTCACTGTCGGTGCCATAATATTATGGCTTGCAAGCCAGTGTTGGTGCCGTAGCATTATGCCAAAATCTAGCGGCTTCAAATGTAGTGGGAGAAAGCTGGTAGACCTACATGTGAGAGAATGGGTCCATGTGGTCAGTGTGTGTAGTATAAAAAAAAAAAATTGGGGAGCCAGTGGTGCATTATGAGAAAGCCATTTCAGTAGTCCTTGATTACCATGCCTCGTGGTAAGAAGTATCTCACTCCCCGGTGAATTGGGACTCTTCTCTTCCCAAGTGATAGTTCTAACACAGATGGAAGTGTCAGTGAAAATGAATTTCATGGTTTTGAAGAGTTTGTGACTGAAAGCAATGCCCAGGATACCAGATGCAGATAGGGAAAAGGGAAGACAGCATGGATGGTGAGGGTGGGTAAGACAGCATAGGTGGTTGGGAAGGCGGCATGTAAATGAGTTTATTCAGGTATACATGAATACAGTTACGTACATAGATTATCATACATAGCAGCATGTGTAGAGAACCTAGGATAACCCAGAAAAGTCAGACAAAGTGACTTATTTCCAGTGTGGGTGGTGAGGAGGGCAGTGTGGGTTTGTGTAAACAAGTTTTGTAAACAATATAATGATAATATTTGTGCAGTTATTGTATTGCATACAACGAGTGGATATAGTATATACATTATGCATTATACTGGTCTCACAGGCCACACAAATTACTTGAAAAATAAAATACGTATTAGAAAAGAAAAAACAGAATAAAAGTAAAAATAATATTACCGAGTGAAAGGCAGTCGCCGATGTTGCTGTAAGCAGTTCACTTTCTGTCAACTTCACGCCTCTATATCTCGGTAACTACTAATCATAAATTTTTTTTTCTTTTATAACACTCAGAAAATTATTCTCAAGATTTTGGTAAGAAAAAAATATATATATTTTTTTTTAATATTTTTCGACACTGAGAGCAAGTTTGTGAACAAGACTCTCGACAGTGAAAGGGTTAAATATGAGAATGAAAGGTAAGGTACCTACGTATTAGCAGACAACATGCAGTTTTTGTGTAAAAGAAAATAAGTGTGTAAGAATTATAGGAAAATAAATCTGTTGAGTACACTGGGTAAAGTGTATGGAAGATTATTGAAAGGATAGAAAAACAAAATATGGGACTGCAATTTGCAGAGGAACCAGGAGGATTTAGAAAGGGTAGGGGATGCGTAGATCAAGTGTTTACTTTGAAGTATATAAATGAATAATACTCTGAAAAAGGTAAGGAACTGTTTGTTGCAGTTATGAATTTGGAAAAAGCATATGATAGGAAAGTATCGTGGCAGATGTTGCAAAATGCATGGAATAGGTATGTTACTAAAAGCAGTAAAGAGTTTTTATGCAGAGAGTGAGGCTTAGGCTAGGGTATGTAAAAGAACAGGGGACTATTTCCCAGTTAAAGCAGGCCTTAGACAAGGATGTATGATGTCACCATGATTGTTTACTATACATATTTATAGATGGTAAAAAAAAAAAAAAAAAAGTAAATGTGAGGGGTGTTGGGAGAGGTGCAGGATTAAGATATAATGAATCTGAGTTGTCATGGTTGCTCTCTGCTGCTGATATAATTTTTTGGTAGATCCTTTAAAGAAGTTGTGAAGGAATCTGGGAAGTTATGCAAAAGAGATTAAAAGTTAATATAGAAAAGAGCAAGGTAATGAGACTAATAAAATGTATAAGCAATGAAAGACTGGCTAATAGATGAGAGAGAGGGAGTATGGAGGAAGTGAATATATTCAAATACTTAGGTGTTGACATGTCAGTAGATAGGTCTATGAAAGACTAGGTGAACCCCCAAAAAAGACAAGGGTAGGCAGTGCATTGAAGCAATTGTGAAAAGGAAAAAAAAGTTCATCTATGGAGGCAGAAAGGGGAATGTACCAGAATATAGTGATGCTAACACTTTTATATGGGTGTGAGGCAAGGGCTTTAAATGTTGTAGCAAGGAAGAGGCTGGAGGCAGTGAAGATGTTGTATTTGGGAGTAATGTGTATTGTAAATATAATGCAAATAATTCATAGCATAAAAATTGGGAGATGGTCTGAGGCCACTAAATGTATAGGTCAAAAGGCTTAGGTGGTATCTGGGCATTTAGAGAGTATGGAACAGAAAAGGATAGCCAAGAATGTGCATAAATCTGGAGAGTAAGGGGTTGGAAAGAAAGGGCTAAAGAAAGTTCTGAGTGCTAGGGGCTCAAGCACTTTGAAGGGGGATGAGGATATTTGTAGCTTTGAACTGTAGTATCAGGGTGCCTCTGGCAAGATAATGATGGAGTGAGTGAAGGTAAAAGTTTTTTTTTTTTTCCTTTTTGGGTCCCCCTACCTCAGTAGGAAATGGCCAGTTTGTTAAAAAAAAAAAAAAATCAAGAGATCCAATCAATAATTCAATTCCATGCTACAAATAGGAAATTTATCAAATGGAGAGAACTTCCTACAATTTTGAATCAAATGAGCGTTCCCAAGTTCTTAACCCTTTGACTGTTTCAGTCGTATATATATATGTGTTTTTGGATTTAAACACCGACTTTGAGGTGTATTTTCGTATAGATTTTATGGTTATATTCTCATTTTCTTAGTCACATTTGATAGAACGTGATTTTGATTGGTTTTACTATGAAAAGGACCTTGAAATGGAGCTCAAAGTAGGGAAAATGTTTGATTTTTGCCGATGTTCAAGAGTAAACAAATGACGACATTGTCCAATAAATGTCCAACTAGCCATTCTAATATGCAGTCATGAATGGGTTGACATTATTTATACAATTATTACAATACTGCAGTAGTCTACGTAACAGTAAATCTTCTATTTTTTGTTTGAATAAAAATTCAAAATAGAAAGCAAGAGTAATATCAGAGGGGCCTGGAGACGTGACTGATAAACAAAGAAAATGTTATTTTAGAGCCAGGAATGTCTGCATTGTTCATTCTGGACCCTATTTTGAAATTGGCATATTTTTTAATTTGAATGAAATTGGCCAAACTGCCAATTTCTGATCACTTTACTGGGTAGTTTAAATCAGTAAACGGGCAGTTTCTTGCACTCAATTGATAGAGCAAATGGAGTTCTAAAGAAATAGCTATGAGTTTGGTCGACTGGAACAATGGAATCATCCGAAAATAGGGCTCAAAGTGGGCGAAATCACCGAGGTCGCTTACTTCGCTAGAGCATAATTCCGTAAGCTTTCCATCAAATTTCATACTCTTGGTGTCATTACCATCGGGAAAAGATTCTCTATCATTTGATAAGATTTTTTTTTTTTTTTTTTTCAAATATTTTGTGACACCTGGAGACACCTCAGGATTTGGGGTTGCGACAGTCAAAGGGTTAACTAGGTAAACACCTAGGAGTGTGTGCCCACCTTCAGTGAGTCCCTTTTAAAGGAAGAATTCCCTTTCCCATGTAAACCCAGGCAACACATTAGTCTAGCCCAGTTATGGGGTGTGCCATGTTAGGGGAAAGAACTACAGTATCTAAATGATTTCCTTCAAGGAGGGGAGGGGGTGCAAGAAAGCCATGATGCTGATGAAGGGCTCTTGATCCAAAGAACTGGAACTACCCTCCCTTACCATGGATCAAACTTGATTGCCTCCCATTCCCCAGGCACTTTATGACCCCAAGGAGTTTGGCACTTATGTGTACTGTAAATATAATAATCACTTAGTGGAGAGAGTACGTGCCTTGAATTTGGTGAAGGGCTAAATTCAAGGAAAGTGAGTTGCCTTCCCTTTCCTCGAATCAAACCTGATTACTTCCTATTCTCCAGGCACCATATTATCCTAATCAGTTCAGCACCTATCCATGAATATAATCTAATACCTCTATATTGATGCCCTTGTTCCTCATGAACCGGATAATTCGTGTATCCACGTGGCTTCCTTTATCTCCTATGCCAATCACAAGAATATCTGAAAAAAATATATACTTCAGCATAAAGTAAAATGGTAAAGCTGAGGTATCACAGCAGATAAATATAAAATAGCCTGTTAAGCAGGGTCACATACCTGTGATTGGAAGTTACCAGTAATGCCCAATATAACAGGATATTTAAAGAGATTTTGAGACTGCCAACCTTATATATATTGCAACTCTAGCCCATAGTCATTCTTTTCACCACAATCTCTTGCAATATCCTCCAGCCTTGCTCTCCCTCTTTTACCCAACTTACCTTAGCCAGTCTACAGTCACTCAACCCCTCAATGAAACAAGGAATTTTACCTAGTCTTTTCTTACAGGTATCAAACCTGCTTCTCCCCCATTCACCCAGGCTCTTTATGATCCCTAAAGGTTTGGTGTTCCCCCAACCCCATTTATTTATTTACTAATTTGAACATGATACAGAGAAGTTCAAAAGAATACAGTTAAATGCAGTATGCCAAAGCCACATGAATGCATAGCATTACAGGCAGGCTTAAAATTAACTTAAGATTAACTAAGCAATGAAGTATTCAGTGGTAAAACATTATTGTAAACAGATAACAATTAAGCACAAATGAGTATTACAAAAACAGGTCGTATGGTTGCTTGCATTGCTGTACAATCAGTATTTATTTATTTATTTATGGGCAGGCTTAAAATTAACTAGAGATTAACTAAGCAATGATATATTCAGTGGTGCAAAAATTATTGTAAAACAGATAACAATTTAGTACAAATGAGTATTACAAAGACAGGTCATATGGTCATTTAATGTGTTGCTGTGTAATCAGTTGAATGGAGTATTCTGTTAGGTAATGAAGTTAAATAGTAACAAAGTTTGATTGGGTCACAGGTTGACATTTATGGGATACAATAATGAGATACATATATGAGATACAATTTATGAGATACAATTATTCAGTATTTATTTAGTTGACACTTACCTTTATTGAAGATCTGGTGATGATTGATGGGATGGGAGGAGGGGAGAGTGTGGAAGTTGTTAATGTTTAGAAGAGGAATCCCCTTCCATTAGGACTTGAGGTATCAAGTCCTTTTCTGGGGTTAATTCCCTTCTTCTTTTAATGCCACTAGGACCAGCTTGAGAGTCACTGGACCTCTGTCGCGCAACATATCTGTCCATAGAGGCCTGTACCTCCCGTTCCTTTATGATTTGTCTAAAGTGGTTCACAGCATTGTCATTGTAATAGTCACCAGCACGGCTTGCAATAGCTGTGTGAGGGTGATTTTCATCCATAAAGGTTTGCACTTCAAGCCACTTTACACACATTTCCTTAATCTCTTTCTTCATATCCATAGTATTTCTCACCCTTTTTCCTGCAGGGTTGGCACTAGAAGCTTTCTTGGGGGCCATGGTGACTTATTTTGCAGGTACAATCACTAAAAACACTGTGATAATATGAAATGTTCCGATTGTATGCGTGGATGCGACCGCACTGGCTGGCTTGTAAACACTGGCACCCATGGGACAACTGAGGCGTGCTCAGGCCACACGTGGACGCATCTCGAACGAATTGTGTAGGGCGAGGTTTTTAGCATTAGCTGAGGCAAAATTTTTGCGTTAAAATGTATCGTATGCTGGTTTAACGTAAGTTGATGCCATCGTTAGCTGAGGGTCCACTGTATTGCATAATAGTAAATCTATTTTTTGGTTTGAATAAAAATTCATTATGTGAATAAAAAAATCAAAATGGAACTCATTTGTAAAGTCTGAAAACATAACTAATGAACAGAGGAAATGCTAATTTAGTGCCAGGAATGTCTGCATTGTTTATTCTGGGCCCTATTTTGAAATTGGAATATTCTGGACTTTGCATTAAATTGGCCAAATTACCAATTTCCGATCACTTTATTTTGTAGTTGAAACAGTTGACTTGGCGATTTCTTGTGCTCAATCAATACAATAGAAGTAATACTAGTGAAATAGCTAAGAATTTGGTCGACTGGAATAACATAATTGGCCTAAAATGGGAGTCAAAGTTGGCAAAATCGCCAATGCGTAAATATCGCTGACGCATCAAAATTCGCAAGAGCATAATTTCGTCAATTTTCCATCAAATTTCGTACTTTTTGTTTTATTACTTTCAGAAAAAGATTCTCTACCAATTCATAAGAAAAAATAACAAAATTATTTTTTGAAAATTCTTGGACCCTAGTACACACTTTGAAATTTGGCCTCTTGACCCTGAAAGGGTTAAATTCACTAACGTCAGCACTCGTTCCAGGCGTTTTCTTTATGAGATGATCGTGCAACTGCCTTGCCATTTTGCAAATTGTCGACTGCACAATACTATCTCCCACTAATTGTTTCTCGTTGATCCACAACAACAACTTCTCCACTTGTTCAACTGCTTGTGATCTCTGTTTTATTATCACATTTACCCCTTTCACAACATCAGCTTCCTTGATTTCTCTTTTCTTCGCCACAATGGAACTGATGGTTGATGGCACCTTCCCGTACATCCTGGCGAGGTCGGGAACATGTACGCCACTATCATATTTTTCTATGATTTCTTTCTTCAATTCTACAGTGTTCCTCACTTTCTTTACCAAAGGACTGGCACTAGGAGCTTTCTTTGGGTCCATGGTGGATTATTTAGCAGTCACACACAATAAACAAGTGCCAAAAACAATGGAT
Source organism: Cherax quadricarinatus (assembly GCF_038502225.1). Taxonomy (NCBI): domain Eukaryota; kingdom Metazoa; phylum Arthropoda; class Malacostraca; order Decapoda; family Parastacidae; genus Cherax; species Cherax quadricarinatus. The sequence continues at coordinate 28,236 of NW_027197004.1, read as the reverse complement.
TATTACGAAATGTTTCGTATGACCGATAACAGAGATTGACAAAAAGGGAGGGTCCACTGTACATTGTAAAATGCTCCAAACTTCAGAAAACCTGTGACTTAACCTGATTCTTTTTTCCCCTTCTCCCTCTTTTTCCTTTGGGTTTTCTTTTTTCTACCTTGGATATTTCTCCTTTATTATTATTTTTTCCCCCTCTCTGTGTTCTTGCTCCTACCCTCTGTGGGCCCCTAGCTCCCTTGTAGTGCTCCTCTTTCTTAGTATTTGACTGACTCCATGACTACCTCTCTTGCTCCCATCAATGTCTGCTGGCCTATATAACTGTACTCCCTCCTCTCCTTTTTGTTAGTGTGACTTTGTAAATGGTCCAAGTCGGACCGAAACGTCATCGTAAGTTCCTCTCTTCTATGTGCGGGTTATCTGTGTATTATTAAAGCCATATAGCATGAACTAGTTGAATATTCAATTTTCTTGTATTCACTGTAACTCACCTAATGACCATATGTACAATTACAGCACTGTTATTGCCTTATTAATCTTCAGTTAGTCTTAAGCTTGCCCAAAATGCTCTGCATATACAGGGGCTTTTGGCATGTTCACCAAATTGTTACACTCCTTTCTACAAACATGTATCATGCTAAAATAAAATTGTTATTGTTATCAGTCTTTTATTTAATTTAAAATTCACATTCTTTTGTATTTGTCATATTTTGTTTTCACATTCATACTTTCTTCAAGAATACATGCCTCATTCATAGAAATGCTGGAAGTGTATAATATAGCTTACCTATTTTTGGTTCTAGTAAATAAAAAAGAGAAAGCGAATCTTCATTTATATCGTGTGAATTTGTGACACACCAGCTTAGCACAGTCTTGGGGAAGATGGCAATGGGGCCAATCAGAGACATGCCATTGTTGAGACTGAACCCAACCTGAAATAAATAATATGCCTTTAGGCATGAAGTTGTGCTATATCTATGGTATTCATGTATTCACAGTGATGTAAAATTGTTTAATTGTTTGATGTAATACTGTTGAACTCTATAATCCATAACAAGCAAATAGCCTGTGAAATATTTTAACTTGTCTTCCTGTCTATATGCAGTAGTTTCTTTTACTATCTATGAATATCTTGAGAACTATCTAGATAATTTATGCTGGATTTTTACCCAAAAAATTTACAACTGCTAATAAATTGATGACCAGATAGTCATTTCTACACAGTGGCGTCGCTAGGGTTGGTGTCACCGGGGGTGGAATCTTTGGTATCACCCGTATGAAATCCAAGGGCAGGGGATGGGGGGAGTAAACTTCAGTTACGTCACTACTGCATGCCCAATGACTAATGTTTAGCAATGAGAACGCTTAAGGTAATAAACCGAACAGGAGAATACTTCTCAACTTTATTAACAATAAAATAAATAATCGTAGTAATATTGAGGAAACAAACTCAAATACCACTTTGAGTACAGGCAACAGATCCTACATTTATTCATCTTCAAGGGGGGCTCCTTGGCATGGTGAAGAGGCTCTTGGTCTGAGAAATTAGACCTGTTCGGTCTCCTTCCTCAGACCGAACCTAATTACATAGATTGTGCCCCCCCTTGGTGAATCCCCCCTTCCCTATTCCATCCTCCCTATCCTCCCCTTTTTCCTTTCTTCCTCCTCTTCCCCGCCCCTCCCTTTTACCTTTCCTCTTTTTGGCCTTTGGGATTTTCCCCACAGGCGCACTAGTTCCTAGGGAGGGTAAAGGGTACCAGGGTCCATCCCATTCCGTTGAGGTTCTTGGCGGTGGCATACTTTGCCGTGGAATCTGGATTGCCTGGGGATGTCCCGAACCCTCTCCGGTATCCCGGAGGGTGGCTTTGGGTGTCTTTCAGGTGACGGGTGTATCTCTGGATGCCACCTTTCGGATTCCGGGGGTGGTGGTCGAAGGAGGTGTGCTTTGTGGTGGATATCTGGCCGTCCTCTCGTTTGTCCACCGAGGTAGCTCGGCAGATGTGAGGTTGCTATCCCGGATTGCTGGTTTACTAGCATGAAGGGTAGGGTATGGCACGGGTTCCATGCTGCAACTGCGCTACTTGTGGTTCTGAGGTCCTCTTGGGCGCGGAGGGAGATTTCTGGCCCTTTCATTCCTCCCAGGAACTATCTCTCCCTGGTCCCCCCTTTTTTTATTCTTTTTTATTTTTATTTTCTTTTCTTCTTTCTTTTTTTTTTCTTAAAAACAAAAAGAAAGAAGTAACCTAACCATGGAGTACCCGATCCATGACCCCGCTACCCCCGGGCCCCTTATTGTTACTGCACCCCGTTCTGACCTCGCCTCGTCTTTTGGCCACTCTTCGGACATTCCTAAGGCCCCTGTACCTCTTGCTGGTGCTGTTTCCTCACCCGTTTCAGGCACTGGGGCTTCCACTGACTCTTTCAATTTGTCTGACCTCCGCTCTCCTTTCACTATGCTTCCCACTTCTCCCTCTACTAGGGTGCGGCGATTTTCGAATCGCAGGCCCATCCCACGTCGGACCGACTCTGGTCCCACTTCTAAACATCAACGACAATCTCCTAATGATGTTACTTCGTTACCTTCCCTTTCTACTCGGAAAAGACCGACACGTCAAGTACTCCCTCTCCACACTCAATTTCAGACCACACAATGGACTAAATTCTTTACATTAAGACCGACTTCGTCTACTGCCTATCTTTCCGACCATAGTACAGTGGTCCCTCGTTCGTAATTAATCCGTTCCTGGAGCCGTTACTATAAACAAAATTTACGATTTACGAATCAATTTTCCCCATAAGAAATAATGTAAATACAATTAATCCGTTCCTGACACCCAAAAGTATTAAAACAAAAAAATTTTTTACATGAAATATACATGTAGTACATAAACAATACAATGGGAAATGATGAATGAAACATTAACAGCATAACACTTACCTTTATTGGAGATTCTTCTTAGTGTATGGGAGACTGGAGGAGGAGAGAGAGTGGATTGTTTATAGTTTGGAAGGGGAATCCCCTTCCATCAACACCTCAGGTACCATTTGCTTTTCTGGGGTTGCTTCTCTTCTCTGTTTCTTAATGCCACTAGGACCACCTTGAGAGTCACTGGAGTCCTGTCTCGCAAAATAACTGTGGAGAGAGCTCTGTTTCTGGCGTCTCTTTAACACTTCCCTAAAATGGCCCAAGACTTTGTCACTGTACATGTTGCCAACCTGGCTTGCAACAACCTTGTTAGGGTGATGTTTCTCCATAAAGCTTTCCATCTTACCCCACATAGTAAAAATCTCTTTAATTTCTGAAGAAGGCACCTTCTTCCATCTCTCTTCCTCCTCCTCTGCAGCAAGATTCTGAGCTGCGATGTGTTGCTCTTCCTGCTGAAGCTCTTGCAGCTCCTCAGTGGTGAGCTCTTCATTGTGGTCTTCCACCAATTCTTCCACATCCTCCAAACTCACATCCAACCCCATGGAACTCCCCAGTGCCACAATTGATTTTACAACAGACATAGGCTCATTAGGGTCAGTCCCAAATTCTTCAAAATCCCTCTTGTCGACACAATCTGGCCACAATTTTCTCCAGGCAGAGTTCAAAGTCCTGGTAGTCACTCCCTCCCAAGCCATACCTATAAGAGTTATGCAGTGGAGGATGCTGAAGTGTTCTCTCCAAAATTCCCTTAGGGTCAAGTGAGTGTCTGTGGTCACAGTCAAGCACCTGTGAAACATTGCTTTTGTGTAGAGTTTTTTAAAGTTTGCAATAACCTGCTGGTCCATGGGTTGGAGGAGAGGAGTGGTATTCGGGGGCAAGAACTTTACTGTGATGAACCCAAACTCCTCGAAAATTAGGTCATCCAAGTTTGGAGGATGAGCAGGTGCATTGTCCATTACTAGCAGGCACTTGAGATCCAATTTCTTTTCCAGGAGATACTCCTTCACACTAGGGCCAAACACTTCATTGAACCACTCAACGAAAATTTCCCTCGTGACCCATGCCTTACTATTAGATTTCCAAAACACACACAATTTACTCTTCATAACATTGTTTTTCCTGAACACTCTGGGATTTTCAGAATGGTACACTAGTAATGGCTTCACTTTGAAATCCCCACTAGCATTAGCACAGAACATTAGCGTCAGCCTGTCTTTCATAGGCTTGTGTCCTGGCATTGCCTTTTCCTCTTGTGTAATGAAGGTCCTCTTTGGCATTTTCTTCCAAAAGAGGCCTGTTTCGTCACAATTGAACACTTGTTCAGGTTTCAGTCCTTCAGCCTCTATGTACTCCTGGAATTCATGCACATATTTTTCAGCCGCCTTGTGGTCCGAACTGGCAGCCTCACCATGCCTTACCACACTGTGTATGCCAGTATGGTTCTTAAATCTCTCAAACCAGCCTTTGCTGGCCTTAAATTCACTCACATCACCACTATTTGCAGGCAATTTCTTTACCAAATCTTCATGCAACTGCCTAGCCTTTTCACAAATAATCGAAGTCATAAGAGTATCTCCTGCTAATTGTTTCTCATTTATCCACACCAATAATAACTTCTCAACCTCTTCGAGTACTGGTGATCTCATTTTTGTCAGCATAGTTACTCCCTTTGCAACAACAGCATCCTTTATTTCATTTTTCTTGGCCACTATGGAACATAAGGTTGTGTAGGGTTTCTTATACATCCTGGACAGTTCGGCCACACTTGTACCACTTTCATATTGTTCAATGATGGTTTTCTTAAATTCAATCATATTTCTCACCTTCTTTACCACAGGCTTGGCACTAGGAGCTTTCTTTGGAGCCATGGTAGCTTCGAGGGACCACTGTATTGGCAAAGCGCTCCTACGCCACGTTGGTAGAGATATTTCCTTTCATGCTCTTAAGAGTGGTACGCGCATCATCACAGTCCAGAATTCTACCCAAGCTCATGATCTTTCTCTTCTTTCACATATCGATACTATTCCTATCACTATCGAAAAACATCATTCCCTCAATTCTTGTAGTGGTACTGTTATTCTGCCCCATACCATAGTCCAACAGAATTTCCAGACATGTGGCACTGACATTCTCGAACAGCTGGAACTCCAAGATCTCCCAATTCTCAAGGTAGACACTTATGTTCTTCCTGCCCGCGGGCGAAGACGATACCCTTGCAATGTGGCTCGTTTAACTTTTGACAGCCGTGAACTCCCATCCTCTGTTTATGTAGCAGGACATCGGTTACAAGTTCGGAAGGTGATCCCTACACCGCAACAGTGTAGGAATTGCTGGCGATTTGGCCACCCAGCAAAATATTGCAGATCTATAGCCGAATGCCCAGTCTGTGGTGCCGATGACCATTCTAATACGTCTTCCAGTTGAACTCCCTCTTGCCTCAATTGTCATGAGGCTCACCCTTCGTACTCTCGCCATTGCCAAGTCTGCTTAAATGAGCGGGAAATTCGTTGCCTCAAAGAGGCAGAAGGTCTCCTTTATGCTATGGCGGTTTCTCATCTCCGCCTCCAAGGGAGACTGCCCCGTGTTTCTTATTCTCGTGTTTCAAAGCGTCCCCCCACTTCTGGGGTCACATCTTCTGCAGCCTCCTCTGCGGTTGCCAGTCCCATAGTCACTCCTGTATCTAATTCTTTTGCTGTCCTGGGCTCAGACGTCCCTACTTCAACTCCTCAGTCTGTCCTCACTTCTTCGTGTCCTCCCTCACAAACCCCGGTATCGACAAGACCTCGTACGACACCTCCTCCCAATCGTCCCTCTACTTCTCAGAAGTCCAAAAAATCTCCTTTAACCCCTCCTTCCCTTCATCCACCTCCACATTTTACCTTCCCGGTCTCTGTACCTGGGTCTTCCCCTTTCACTGGCTCTGTTACAAGTGTGGAGGTTCATCCTCCTCCTCGTACTGTGCCTTCCTCCCCTGTCCCCTCCCAAGTTTCTTCCTCTTCTGCCACCTCCCAGGTTTCTGCCTCTTCTGTCCCCTCCCACACTTCTCCAGTTCCCTCCACCCTTTCGCCCCCCCCTACCTTGGTACAGTCCATTACAGCTCCGATCTTTACTCAAACTCCTCCTCCTTCCATCTCCAATATTGTCTCCCATACGACGTCTCTGAACTCCGAAACACTTGAAGCAATCTCTGAATATATTGCAGAGACCAAACCATCAATGGACACTGATCCACCCTCTGTTCCTTCTCTTTCCTCTTCTCCATCTGCGCAACTCCTTTCTTCACAACGCACCGTTCCTTCGCTACTTGAACGTTTTCCTTTGCCACCGCATGTGGACTTTTCTAACCCCTCTAGTCCGTAGGTACCCTTACCTGCGGATTTCAGGTATCTTTATCGTTGCCAATCATGGCCTATTTACAGTGGAATATTCGCGGCCTCAGGGGTAATCGGGGTGAGCTTCAGATGTTGCTCTCCCAGTTTTCCCCTGTTGGTGTTTGCTTACAGGAACCAAAATTACACTCTGCCGTTATCTATCCTATCTCAGGCTATAATTTATTGTATTCTTCAGATCCTTTTCCTGATGGGACCTTTAATGAAAGTGCCCTTCTTCTACGCACTGATATTCCGTACCATCAGCTATTTGTTCGTACTTCGCTGCATTACACAGCAGCCCGTATCCACTTGCATAGGTGGTATACACTCTGTTCTTTGTATCTCTCTCCTTCTCGGGCATTATCTATCCCAGATATTGCCTTTCTTGTTTCGTCATTACCGCCACCACTTCTGTTACTTGGCGATTTTAATGCCCATCATTTCCTCTGGGGGGGGTCTCACTGTGATTCCCGTGGCATTCAGTTAGAGGCTTTTCTTGCTACCCACCCCCTCCATGTTTTAAATACAGGTACTCACACCCATTTTGATCCTCGGACTCATACTCTCTCTTGCATCGATCTCTCAGTCTGCTCTTCCTCCGCCGCATTAGACTTCACCTGGTCTGTTCTCCCGGATTTACATGACAGCGATCATTTCCCAATCATTCTTACTTCCCCTTCATATTCACCACCTCTTCGTAACCCACGCTGGCAATTTGATCAGGCAAATTGGAACCTTTACTCACAACTAACTGTTTTTAGTGAGGTTCCTTCTTCGTCCTCCATTGATGAGCTTTTACACCTCTTCTCGTCCTCCGTTTTAACCGCAGCTTCTCATTCTATACCCCAAACTTCGGGCAGGCATTCTCAGAAATGCGTGCCTTGGTGGTCTCCTGCTTGTGCTCGTGCAGTACGTTTGAAACGCGCTGCGTGGGGCAGGTACCGGTACAATAGAACCACGGAGAGACTTCTTGATTTTAAGCAGAAGCGTGCGATCGCTCGCCGTGTCATCCGTGACGCTAAACGCACTTGCTGGCGAGATTATGTCTCCACCATCACCTCTGCTTCCTCTATGAGTGCAGTCTGGAAAAAAGTACGAAAACTGAGTGGTAAATATTCTCCTGACCCGGCTCCTGTTCTGCGGGTTGCCGGTGTTGATATAGCAAACCCACTAGATGTTGCCAATGAAATTGGCAATCATCTGGTCCGTATTTCTCAGGGGCTCCATCTATGCCCCTCGTTTCTTTCCTCAAAGTCTGCCAGAGAGTTAGCACCCTTGGACTTTTCTTCTCTCAGAGAAGAACAGTATAATGTGCCTTTTACACTTCAGGAACTGGAGGCAACACTCTCAGCTTGCCGATCATCGGCAGCTGGGCCCGACGACATTCATATTCGTATGCTACAACATTTACATCAGTCAGCCCTTGCAGTCCTATTACGCCTTTTCAATCTTATTTGGTCACAGGGAGTTCTTCCACAGCTGTGGAAATCTGCCATTGTTCTCCCTTTCCGCAAACCGGGTACTACGGGACATGAAGCCTCCCACTATCGTCCCATTGCTCTTACCAGTGCAGTTTGCAAAGTGATGGAACGCCTGGTAAATAGACGTTTAGTGTGGTATTTAGAGACACACAACAGTCTCTCCACTCGTCAATATGGCTTTCGTAAGGGCCGTTCTACCATAGACCCCTTACTACGCTTGGATACATATGTTCGTAATGCCTTTGCGAATAACCACTCAGTTATTGCCATATTTTTTGACCTTGAGAAGGCATATGACACAACTTGGAGGTATAATATTTTGGCCCAAGCCCACTCCTTAGGCCTTCGAGGCAATCTACCATCCTTCCTTAAGAACTTTTTAACTGACAGACATTTCCGTGTTCGGGTTAATAATGTGCTCTCCCCGGACTTTATCCAAGCTGAAGGTGTCCCCCAGGGATGTGTTCTGAGCACAACACTTTTTCTCCTTGCTATAAATGATTTGGCCTCTAGTCTTCCATCCAATATTTGGTCATCACTCTATGTTGATGACTTCGCTATTGCATGTGCAGGCGCTGACTGTCACCTCATTACAGTTTCTCTCCAACATGCGGTCGACCGTGTTTCCAATTGGGCCACCACACATGGGTTTAAATTTTCCAGTACCAAAACTCACCAAATTACTTTCACTAGACGCTCTGTCATCTCCGATCATCCTTTGTACCTCTATGGCTCCCGTATCCCTGAACGTGATACAGTCAGGTTTCTAGGCCTCCTCTTTGACCGTAGGTTATCCTGGAAACCTCACATTACCTCTCTGAAGGCAACTTGTCACAGCCGGCTGAACCTTCTTAAAACCCTTGCTCATCTTTCATGGGGAGCTGATCGTCGAACTCTCCTTCGCCTACATTCCGCCCTCATTTTATCGAAACTTGATTATGGTGACCAGATCTATTCAGCGGCCTCTCCTGCTACTCTCTCTAGCCTTAACCCCATTCATCACCAAGGATTACGTTTATGCCTTGGTGCTTTTCGCTCTTCCCCTGTTGAGAGCCTCTATGCAGAAGCGAACGTTCCATCCTTATCCGATCGCCGTGATGCCCATTGCCTTCGCTACTATGTACGCTCTCATGATCTCCGCAATCCTTCCATTTATAGAATGGTCACCGATATTAGTAGACATTCTTTATTTGTTCGCCGCCCCTGTTTGCTCCGTCCCTTCTCTCTTCGCCTACATTCGCTCTTGTCTTCTCTTCAATTACCACCTTTCTATGTTCATGTAGCATCTCACTTTTCCCTACCCCCCTGGGAAGTTCCAGCTGTTCGAGTCTGTTCTTTCTCACTCCCTTGCTCGAAAGCCCAACTGTCTACGGTAGCTTCCCGCTCTCTTTTTCTTGACCACTTCCACTCTCATTCTCATGCCATTGCAGTGTACACAGATGGCTCTAAGTCTTCTGACGGCGTAGGATTCGCAGCAGTGTTTCCGGACAGCGTCGTACGAGGGCATTTACTATCTTCGGCTAGTATCTTTACTGCTGAATTGTATGCCATTCTTGCAGCACTTATCCGTATTGCATCTATGCCTGTGTCATCATTTGTGGTTGTCTCAGACTCCCTTAGTGCTTTACAGGCTATACAGAAATTTGATACACCTCACCCCTTAGTCCTCCGTATCCAACTTTGGCTACGCCGCATCTCTACCAAGCATAAAGATATTGTTTTTTGTTGGGTCCCTGGTCATGTTGACGTACAGGGCAATGAACAGGCAGACACTGCTGCGCGGTCAGCAGTACATGACCTACCAGTTTCATATAGAGGTGTTCCATTTACGGACTATTTTGCTGCAATAGCTACCCACCTTCACACCCGTTGGCAACAACGTTGGTCTACTCTGCTCGGTAACAAACTTCAATCTATTAAACCGAGTATAGGTTACTGGCCGTCTTCTTGTCACCAGTGTCGAGGTTGGGAGACTACTCTCTCCCGTCTTCGCATTGGCCATACTCATCTTACTCATGGCTATCTCATGGAGAGGCGCCCTGCTCCTCTCTGTGAGAATTGTCAGGTTCCATTATCGGTTAGCCACATTCTATTAGACTGCCCACTTTATCAACGAGCACGCAGAATGTACCTCCAACGTCGTCTTCGCTCCACTGCTCTCTCTTTACCTTCCCTTCTCGCTGATGGACCCACCTCTCATCTGGACTCTCTCATTGACTTTTTGACAACAACTGACTGACTTCCCAAACTCTGATGATACCTTCAGCCCTTTCTACCTCAATCTCTTGCTACCCTCTACCCCCGTACTATCCCCTGTCCCGCTGTTTTCTGTAACCTACTGATCATCCCTCCTCCCTTCTGCCGCCCAATACCCTCGCTTCCTTCCCTACCCTGCAACGCTGTATAGCCCTTGTGGCTTAGCGCTTCTTTTTTATTATAATAATAATAATATATCTTGTTATTGGCGGCTCACGAGCCGCGCAATGAATACCACTGCCCTAAATGGTGTCACCCGGGGCGGCCTGCACCCCCCTTTACAACGCCACTGCTTCTACATAGTTATAATCATGGGCATCCATTGGAACTTTTCAATAGGGACACATGGGGATAAGCAAGCCATCAATATGGTGGATTTATCTTGACAAAGTCCATAACCAGAGGCAAAGAAGCCGGTAAACATCCTTATCTGTCTTATCCAGTCGGAGTTCCCATAATGATGTAGATTATTATCATTATTACATTTATGTGAAGCGCTGGACCTGTGCGAGTCATTCAGCACAGGGAGTAGTGGAGGCTCAATCCTCTAAGGTTGAGACTGACACTTTACCTAACACTACTCACTTAGTTGATGCAGAACCCTAATAGCTGACCTGGCTATAGCAGTCAATCATAAGCCCAGCATCTGTCTCCTGATTGAGCACTTTCACTGTAGTTCGATCATCTGCATCGTATGAGCGTGAACATTGTTTAGAAATCCTAGACCTGAAAATACAGTTTGATGTCATATAACAAATAGTACTATACTGTACAATTAGAATAGAATTATACAAAAACACTAGAAAACTTAGGAGAGGATTATTATTGTTACTATTATGTATTATTATATTCAGGGGATATGTTAAACCTGTAGATGTCATAATGCCTAGTAAATGGTAGGCACCCAGGTTTGATCCAAGGAGACAGTAGCTCCAATTTCTGGATCAGTAACACTTCACCATCATCAACTCGCCCTCAATTTTGTTACAATAGTAAAAGATTATATTTGCTTTTGTTGATTTATCTGAGTTAACATCTTCATCATTAGCCACCACTGTTGATCACAAAGAATTTGATATTGTTTATTTAGATTTTAGTAAGGCTTTTGATATAGTACCACACCAATGACTGTTAAAGAAAGTGGCAGCTCATGGCATTGGGGGAAAACTGCTCTCGTGGATTCAGTCATGGCTCAGACAGGAAGCAGAGAGTGTGCATAAATGGGGTTAAATCCGAGTGGGGATCTGTAACAAGTGGCATTCCACAGGGATCAGTCTTAGGCCCGTTGTTGTTTATAATATATATCAATGATCTTGATGAGGGAATTATTAGTGAAATGAGCAAATTCACCGATGACACAAAGTTAGGTAGGATAACTGATTCAAACATAGATATCAGGGAACTTCAGGAGGCTTTAGACAAACTCAGTACCTAGTCAGAAAAGTGGCAGGTGCAGTTCAATGTAGATATATGCAAGGTTCTGAAGCTTGGGAGTGTCCATAACCCTAGCACTTATAAGTTAAATAATACAGAATTAAGCCATACAGAATGCAAAAAAGACTTGGCGGTTATGGTAAGCAGTAACTTTAAACCAAGACAGCAATGCCTAAGCATACATAATAAGGCAAACAGATTACTGGGATTCATATGAAGTGTAATCAAAAGAAGTTCAGCAGTTATATTACAGCTTTATACATCATTAGTAAGGCCTCACTTAGATTACACAGCTCAGTACTGGTCTCCATATTACAGAATGGACATAAATTCGTTAGAAAACATTCAGTGTAGAATGACTAAATTAATACATAGCATTAGAAATCTTCCGTATGAAGAAAGATTGAAGACCCTTAAATTACATTCACTTGTTAGACAAAGAATGAGGGGAGACATGATTGAAGTTTATAAGTGGAAGATGGGCATTAATAACGGGGATATTAGTAAGGCCTTGAGAATATCTCTCCAAGAGAGAACCCGCAATAATGGATTCAAGTTAGACAAGTTTAGATTTAGACAGGATATAGGAAAGTATTGGTTTGGAAATAGGGTAGTTGATGAGTGGAACAGTTTGCCTAGCAGGGTTATTGAGGCTAAAACCTTGGGTAGTTTCAAGTTTAGGTTGGATAAATACATGAATGAGAGGGGTTGGATATGAGTGGGACTTGCACGCGAGTTAATAGAATTATCAAAGCTTATTGCTTGGGTAGAACTGAAAATTGGGTTGGGCAAATATTTTGTTAGTGGGATGGATTGTGAAGGACCTGCCTGGTATGAGCCAACAGACCTGCTGCAGTGTTCCTCCTTTCTTCTTATTATTATTATTATTATTATTACTGTATTATTATTATTATTATTACTGTATTATTATTATTATTACTGTATTAGTATTATTATTACTGTATTATTATTATTATTATTATTATTGCACTCTAGCACTAAACCCACAATGGTCATACAGGTTAGCAGGGCAGAATGTGCTGTATGACCCACAAGGGTCATACAGCACAAAATGAGTACATCCTGTGAAGCTTAGAGACAAACAAGGGTGAGAAATATGTAAGAGGAAGAGTCAGTAAGGGTAGTGGAGAGGTTTAAGTGGAAAATATAATCAAAGTTGGTGTAATAAAGCAGTCATTGACAAAGCCACAGAGGGAGTCTGCGTCAAAGGTGGGGCTGTTGGCAAGGAGGTTTATGACTATAATAATGTACATCGCTACAGAATTGTATAAATGTAAAACATCAGTCTGTAAAAATAGTAAGTTTTTATTTATGCTTTGACTTTTTCCAGTTTAATGCTTAATTGATTATATTATTTGCACTACATATATTATTTAAATCTTGGTCAATGAACCAAGGTACTGATTTAACAATGGGTACCATTTATCGTTAAATCTTTATCAGGTTCGCTGGTTGGGAGGCAGCCTATATGGGAGTGTAACATATACTGAATAAAATGTAACATGCTCTTAGCATGCCACAGGTATTACTAATAATATTCTTAGGACAGAACCCTGTCAGCATTGCACACTTACCACAAAATATCCATATCCATATCCATAATAGAGGAAAAACATTTGTGTGTTGTGGAAATTGTTATGTATCAGCCATAATAACAACACTAATAATAATGTTGCAACAAACAGCAACATGGTAGAAGTGGGTGGCATGGTCGTAGCCTCGCCACCACCAACATTGATCCACACACACCCACTATTTTTTCATTCTTCTTTGTCATTATTTATGATTCCACATTGTTAGGTATGGTTAGGCTAAGTAACAAAAAATAGTGGAGTGGTCTGGGTGCATGTGACTCAGTGGTGGTTATGAGTATGTGGCCACCCACCACGTCGCTGCTCCACAGGTTATGTTTATGATTATTATTATTATTATTATTATTATTATTGTGGGTGTCAATAAATAACAATTTTCACAAAAGATAAGTGCTTTTCCTATGTTATGGATATTTAGTCATAAGAGTGTAATGTTGAAGGGCTTTTGTCCCAGGAATATTTGCCTTAGTTGGGTTATCTAAGTTAATATCATAATATGTCACCACTGTCTGCCTATAATAATGTACATAACGTAAAACATTTACAATTGTTTTACATACATATAGTAAACTATCTAGAATTTAACCTAAGATAATGGAATATTACATATAGTCATTATGGATGTTCCAAAGTGTAGGATAGCCCCACACTGTAAAAATATTTAATACATGTCCATCAATATATATATATATATATATATAAACAAGTTTATAATCAATGTTATTTTACAGATAAGATTTGTTCGGATTTTTAACCCACAGGGTTAGCTACCCAGGATAACTCAAAGTCAGTGGGTTTAGCAGTTAGTTTTGATTATAATAATAATAATAATCAAGGAAGTCAGTGCATCATTGAGGTCTTTTTTTTTTTTTTTTTTTTTTTTTATTTTTTTTTTTTTTTTTTTTTTTTTTTTTGTACCTCTGTAAGTGTGCTCAAATTATAAATAAATAAATAAATAAATAAATAAATAAATTGGGATCCTACAGTCTTGTTCTGCAGGATGCAACCCATACCAGTCAACTAACACCCAGGTATCTACTTAGGTGCAGGGAAATGTGCCCAAATCTTGCCACACTCAACACCATTGTCAACAAGGAGCTACTAAAAATATCTACTTGGATGACAGCCAATAAACTTACACTTAACACTGACAAAACCTTCTATATTATGTTTGGTAACAGAGCAGGTGTTGCACAACTTAACATTAAGATCGACAACACTCTTATTGCCAAACATAATGAGGGCAAATTCCTAGGCCTGCACCTCGACAGCAACCTGAATTTCAGCACCCACATCCAACAAATCAAAAAAGTATCCAAAATGGTTGGGATCCTCTCCAAGATATGTAACTATATGCCACAATCAGCCCTTCTCACACTATACTATTCACTCATCTATCCCTACCTCACCTATGCTATTTGTGCTTGGGGATCAACTGCAGCAACACACCTAAAGCCAATGATAACCCGACAAAAAAGCCGCAGTAAGAATCACACAGTCTAATCCCAGGCAATGGCTTAGCGCTTCTTTTTTTATTTTAATAATAATAATAAATAATCCCAGGCAACACCCCTCCCCTCACTCTTCATAGATCTAAACTTACTGTACAAAAGATCCACACTTACTACTGTGCAACCTACATTTACAGAACCTTAAACTCCAATATTAACCCTGACCTAAAACACTTCCTTGATAGGTGTGACAGGACCCACAGGCGTAACACCAGTCACAAAAATCTGTATGACATTCCCCTTGTCCGGTTAAACCTATACAAAAATTTAATGTACATAAAAGGACCTAAAATCTGGAACACCCTACCTGAAAATTAGAACTGCAGACACAATCATCACTTCCAAAACTACCGTTAGAAAACATTTTATCTCCCAGACACACCCTACCGGCAGCTAACTACATGAAAACTACCTATTCTACCTATATACACACATAAAAAAACAACCTAGACCTCCCCTCGATATCTGTGATTCCCCACAATTCACACTTACACTCACCCAATTGACTATAAACACTGATATACATGATAAAACTATTATCTAATGAATCTTAAACTAGTCATAAGTTTGCCTGTGATACTCCAATATAGGAGCTTCAATAGAAACTATGTATCGTACCAAGATAAAACCATTCACATTGCTAAATTTACGAACTGTAATGCAGTTGCTTAGCCTTAATACCAACATGCTCCATAATCTGTACCAATATATAGTTTTGAATTAATCTTAGTCTGCCCGAAATGCCTAGTCATGTTAGGTGTGATAGTGGCCCTCTCTGTAATTAGTACGTTATAACATGTAAACCACACAATATCCTATAATATGTAAACCCCGCATTGTAATCTTTATAGAGAATAAACTTGATTGATTGATAGCCGATTGGTGTGGGTCGCATCCTGGGGGACAAGCTTAACCTAAGTTGCCCGAAATGTTCCGCATAACAACGGGCTTTCTATACAGTATGTCACTTATGTCTGCTAGGTCTGTATGTACTAGATGAAAAAAAATATTATTATTATTAATATACCTCTGAGTAAGGTGTCTGGAGTTTACCAAGACTCGGCGCAGCATCGTGTGTTGTTGGGGTCACTTAGGGCCACTAACACTTACACCTTATTTACTCTCTCCTCATAGGAGTGCTAAATATTGAGTGCTAAATATTAAATAAGTTTATTCAGGTATACACAAATACAGTTACATAGATTATCATACATAGCAGCATACGTGTAGAGAACCTATGATAACCCATAAAAGTCGGACAGTGACTTATTTCGATTGGGCACAAAATAAAACCACTAGCATGCGGTGCATTTCGGGCAAATTAATCCTAATGCTTGAAGATTAGATTTTGCCCCCGAAGTGGCTAGTTTATTGTGCACCCCATATCCATCCTGTGGACGGTAGCGCAAGAGCATATGGATACACAAAAGGCCTAGGAACTAGGCCCCAAAAGGATTAAGAGGTGAACGTATGGATCTATATTTACATATCTACCTCTGTATGTGTGCTCAAATTGTAATAAATAAATAAATAAATAAATCAGTTACAAGCAAATTTAGGAAATTTGTTTAGTATCTCTGGTATCACATTTTCATTAATATCTTGACATGTCACATGGGTTATTATACTATCTGTCTCTGTATTCCTCAATAAGCACATAGTGTTCAAGACAAGAGATAAGATAAGATTTCGTTCGGATTTTTAACCCCGGAGGGTTAGCCACCCAGGATAACCCAAGAAAGTCAGTGCGTCATCGAGGACTGTCTAACTTATTTCCATTGGGGTCCTTAATCTTGTCCCCCAGGATGCGACCCACACCAGTCGACTAACACCCAGGTACCTATTTGCTGCTAGGTGAACAGGACAACAGGTGTAAGGAAACGTGTCGAAATGTTTCCACCCGCCGGGAATCGAACCCGGGCCCTCCGTGTGTGAAGCGGGAGCTTTAGCTACCAGGCCACCGGGCCACCTTAGGACAAGTGACCATATGCCTGATCACATAATTTGCATTTAGTTTGATCATCATCTGTGTGTCTCCCAAACTGCCTATTTCTCAATGAGTGTATGATGAGGACAAACGTCCCGGGAAGAAAATGGGGAAAAATTGTCAACAATGCTCAGAGAAGAGTGAGTCATCTTCACACCGGGAGACAAGTCTCAAGACACTCCCAAGACAGGGAGTCAAGGCCGGGTCACCATCTGGAAAACACCATGGCCGGAAGAGCACCGGTGAATCAAGAGTTAGTTTAATATCTTTATTATGCACCCCCATACCCATCCTGTGGGTGGTAGTCAAAAGATTAGAGGTACATAACGGGTCCAGGGGCTGGACTCCGAAGTTATGATAACTGAGCAAGTTACAAAGGTAATGAACCAGATCTGGTCACAATCATGACCAAGTTACAAAGGTAATGAGCTCCAGGTAGAGCTGGTCACAATTATGACACGTTACAAAGGTAATGAATCATAAACACGTCCATACATGGTGTTACAATCATGAACAAATTACAGAGCAATGAGCAATTAACAGGCATTCTAGAGAATGTATCCAATGCCCCAACAACAGATGGTGCTAGGTGCCTGTCCCTCCTCGGCAGGACAGCCAGACAGCCATTGCAAACAGCAGCAGGTTGTGCCAGGATCTGCTGTTTCAGGAGCACCATCGACCCTCCCAAGAGGTCCAAGAGGTTAGCGACTCCGCTAGCAGCCCGAGGGAGAGCTACCCTGGGGACGTGTCAACGTCCTGGTGGACGCCAATTTGATTGCAGATCCCAGGCCCTTTGTAAAGGTGAAAGCGCGGCAGCTGTCACCTCTGTCTGCTGGGAGGGGCTGTTGGTTATTCCCACCTGGAGGCCTCCGGGTGCCCAGACATCCAACGTGTGCACGGATGTTGAAGCTTGAGGAACTGAGTGCACACTGCCTGTGGCACACCTGACAGCTGCCTCGCGGTCGAACTCCACGGCGCTGTCCCTGCAGTGGAAGCTCCCGTGAGCCCGGCCACACCCTATGCCATCGCTGACATCGTGGGCTGGGAGGGGAAAAGTACCCTCAACAGTTGGGGTGGCGCTGGGAGTATTCAAGATTGATGGACTGACCACATCGACTCAAGGTTGAGGGACTGATTACCTCATTCTCCTCCTGTTCTTCAAGATTCTCCTTTGTATGGACTGATGAAGCCACTGTGTGGCGAAACGTTTCCTCAATAAAGATACCCAAGGGTTGCACATGTGTCTAATTTATCAACATGTCGGTTCTCTGAACCATTCATCTACAAAACAACATTTATTTGTTTCCCATGCACATCATGAAAGATATGGGCATGTGACTCCCCAAAACCAACAGTGTTCCTTTCATCTTCACCCACACACACCCCACAAGAACAATCTTCACACACCCCACCATTGAAATATTGCCTATTTAGGGCCTATTAAGGGTCTGTTACGCTCTATCTGTGCTTGTGAAGAAAATATTACACAAATATAGGAACGAAATAGGAGAAAATGAAGAATTTCCTTCAGAAAGCAAGAGTTGCTTATGTCAGGGACCAGTCGACGATCACAACTTACCCCTGTTAGGAATCAGTCTTTTAATATGCTTATTTACGAAAGATATTCTACCTTATTTGCATAATTATTGACTGTGGATACTAAATAGTGAATAATACTTTATTTAGGCTTTAAATGAATTGAAACAGGGATAATATCTCTTAAGCTACCGAAATTTTATAATTAAATTCTTATTTCTCTATTCTCTCAATGTTGCTTAATAAAGCCCTACAGATCATATATATGTTTTACAGTACGTATTAGAGGTTTAACACGTAAGTAAGTAGTAAGTTTATTCAGGTATACACAAATACAGTTACATAGAATTATCATACATAGCAGCATATGTGTAGAGAACCTAGGATAACCCAAAAAAGTCAGACAGAGTGACTTATTTCCATTAATGTAAAAATGCGGATATATGTATGTAACCTTTTTTTTAGTAATGCCTTCAAAAAATTAGGTTTATTTCCGCAGTGTTCAATACTCCATGTTCAACAGGCAGGAGCCATGTGAGGCGTGGACCAATGCATGGCTAATGGAAGCTGTAAACAAGCATCCTAACTCAAGGATCCAATTTAGGAAAAACACACACAACTTTGTGTTTGTGGAACAGAATAAAGAGCTGATTAATGATCTACTTAGTACACCTTATGGGGATATTAAGCTGCTCCGACCTCCATCAGACACTCACCACTTTAAAAAATGGGTCAGTATCATAATCTTTGGATACCCTCTCTGCATGGACCCATCCCATCTGACTCTAAGTGAGCATATCATCAAGCCTAAAAGACTTAAAGGAAAATCCCAAATTATTGCCAGTTGGGTAGGTCCTGTGCCCCTCCCCCGGAATATCTGGGTGCATGGTTTACGTTTCCTAAACATCGAAGTGTACCTACCCCCTAAACGTAGGTGTTACAAATGCCAGCACTATGGCCATGTTGCAGTAGACTGTGGAATACTACATTCTTGGTGTGGTAAGTGTGCTGGGAAACATTCCACTAGAGAATGCACAGTAGGCCCTGACAGCCGAAAATTTAAGTGTATTAACTGTAAAGAAGTTGGGGTTACAGTCTCCCACAAGGACTGCAGTCAGAACCCAAACAACCTTCGATGTAAACCTGATAACAGTCCTTTAATGGTAACTGAGGATGGGGCCATCCAGTCTACCACAGCCAGATCTGAGACTGAACCTCTGCAAAGTGTGCAAGAACCCCACCTCACTGCAAAGGATTCTGGTGATACCAGAATGCCATCACACACACCAGCTGTGGAGGAGCTAGCCATCCCTGCTAGCACATATGGAACTACTGGTCTGCCACTACAGATACCTATGGCTACACCTGAATATGGGGATGAGTTTGTCATTTCTCCCAATACACACAACTACAACAGTGAGACGGACACCACACAGGTAACCTCCCTGGAAATTGGAGATGAGTCAGATGCACAGGACCTACCTGCAATGAATGATGAAACAGAGAACACTAATGTAACCATGGTACCTGTTAAGGTGATAGGTGTTAAAGAAAGCACTAACCCAGAAGTGCCATCCTCCGGAGAGGCATTGGATTCGTTAGACCTTCCTCATATTATAACAACTTTCCAGAAAAAAATTGAGCATCTTGAACAGATCCTGACAAGTTTAATAAATATATGTAATCAGGATGATGCTCTTGAGCATGGTGATGATGTCCAAAGTGCAGCAATCTCCGTTCAGCTTCCAGCAATTTGTGAGAAAGAAGCCCATAACTCTTGTCTTCAAGACTTGCCTTATCACTGGCTGCCAAAATGCCGAAAAATGCTTAAAAATAAAGGTCCTGAAGATAAAGACGTACAAACTATGCTATTTGCTCTTAAGTATCTGCACACTGTAGTCAAAGCATAATAGTTTTACCATCTTATGAGCAAGAGATTGTAATAACTCACTACAATGGATACATTACAAATCTTTTCATGGAACATTGCTTCCATCAGGAAGCGGTTGCCTGACTTACATCATATTAGTGCAACCAAGAATATTGATGTCATCTGTTTGCAGGAATGTAGATTGAAAGATGGAGCACCTCCACCAAACTTGCCTGGATATGCAGCGTATAACCTAAGGTCAACCAACTGTTGTGTGATGTATGTCAGAAAGAGCTTGCCACATTCACTCCTTTCCTTGCAGAGTCGAGTTAACATGCAGTATCATGGTGTCAAAGTATATGCAGGCGATTTTTCCATAAACATTTTTAATCTCTATGCCCCAGCGAACCAGCTTCGACCTGATTATGGTGGCATACTAGATCTGTGTCTTGGATTTAATACATCATATACGATGCATGACTCTGTCATAGTTGATGATCTTCTATCTGATCACTTCCCAAGACTAACAACTGTCAATCTTGATCACATCTCCAGCAATCAAGGAGCTAAATACAGAAGGAGGAAACTTATTCTCAAACCAGAACACAGAGACAACTTTATTAACCACTTGGATCAATGGTATAAGAATTACGAGCCCATTGGCACACAAAAATTTAATGATGATTTAATTACCACTATTGAGAGTGTTCTCACAGATCAAGTGGGCAGGAATAGGAAACAAAGACCCTCCACTATAAATAACAATAAAAACCAATGTAAATACTATAATGATCCACAGCTGCGCAATCTAACACATGCAGCTAGGAGGATTGGTAAAGCATACCGTGAATGTAGAACCCCAGACCTGCTCAGAACGTTCCAAGCTGCACTAACAAATGCAAGGAATAGAAAGGAAGAACTTAGGCAACAGGAATGGGAACAGTTTGTTAGTGGATTAAATAGGTCCACCCCTTTGAGTTTGGCTTGGAAAGGTATAAATAAAATAACCAGGAAAAAGACTGGCAATGTTGCTCATCCCTTTCCTCTTGAAAAAGCAAATGACCTCATAAATGACTGGTCCAAAACATCCAGGCATGAAAGCCTTCCATCTCATATTAGAAAAAATTTAGAGAGTACTTCTGAAGAAATGTTGAAACTGATTAATTTTATGAGCCAAAATATTGATGAGAGTGATTGCCTCTTTACCGAGTATGAATTAGATAATGCATTAACCAAAGGTCGATCAACTGCTCCTGGAGAGGATGGTATAACCTATGATATTCTCAGAACTCTAAGGCACGTGCCTGATAACCCTTTGTTGGCACTGTATAATCTCAGTTACATTGAGGGCGTTCTTCCTACTTCCTGGACCAATAGTCTCATTGTGCCTATCCCTAAGCCCCAACAGCCTGATACATTTAGGCCGATCTCCTTAACTAGTTGTCTTTGTAAAACTTTTGAAAGAATGATGCTTAACAGACTGTACTACAGAATCAGACATCAACTTTCCCCCTACCTCTATGGGTTCATGAAAGGTAAAAGTGTGCAGAACTGTATTTCCACCTTTCTCACTGCACACACCTCTACTAGTTTTACCACTTTTCTTGATCTAAAATCTGCATTTGATATTGCGAACAGAACCGTTATACTACATGAACTAGCCAAAATGAATATTGGTGGTAGCTTACTCTGCTGGATAATAGGATACCTGTCAAATAGAGTATCCTCTGTCCTTTACCAAGGCTTCAGAAGTGATTCTAAAGAAATGTCTTTAGGTACACCGCAGGGAGGAGTTCTTAGTCCCATGCTATTTAATATTCTGATTAATGCTCTCCTAAATGCTCTACCTGCCTCACCTAAACATATAGCTATAAGCTATGCTGATGATATCATGATCCATACAACAGGGCATAAGAAGATGAATACCATTCTTAATGAAGTTCAAGCAATTTGTAATCGACTAGGCCTCATAATATCTTCCTCTAAAACAAAGATATTAACAAGCAAACGACATCCCCCACCCATCTATTTGCAGGGTGAAATCATTAGCTACGTTAAAACTTACAGATATCTTGGTGTAGATGTACCCTTTAACAAATCCACTATACCACAACTAAACAAGAAATGTAAAGCTAGGCTAAATGCTCTCAAAGCTGTTGCTGGCTACAATCCCAACTATGGTGCTAATGTGAGAATCGTGAGAATGATGTACATAGCCTATGTTAGGTCCTTAATTGATTATGCTGCTCCCATGTTGATATTAGCTAGAGAAAGTTCTCTCCGACCCTTGGAGTTAATGCAAAATGAAGCTCTCAGGATTATTCTTGGCTGTCCCAGATCTACAAAAGTTCTTAACATGAGGAAGGAGCTTGGTATTTCTAGTATCAGTGATAGGATTGTTGAAATTAACACTGTACTCGGTATTAGAATGTTGAGAAACGAACCAGACACTGTCACAGTGAATCTTACCAAGTGTCTAGAGGTAAATACACACAGATCTAAATGGATTGTGAAAACGTGCAATTGCATTAAGTTTTATAACCTGCATGAACTGTATCACTGTAGGCAACAAGAGCATTTCACCCCTCCATGGAAGATGTGTTCATTTAATATCACATACCTACAAGTCCCTCCCAAGAAGCTCATTGCTAGTAATCCCTTCCTTAAATCTCTTGTTAGAGCAACTGCTCAAGAAGAAATTTCTCACCTAGCTGGTAGTAATAAGTTATCACAAGTTATATACACTGATGGATCTAAACAGGAGTCTTCTGGCAGGGCTGCATCTGCTCTTGTTGCCACCTCCCTAGTTAAGAACGATAATAAATTTGTTGAGTTAGGCATAAGAATTAACAACTGGGCGTCTACACTGCAAACTGAATTGTTTGCAATCCTAATGGCGCTAAAGCTAACCTATGACACTGAGCTTGACTCTATCATCATTACTGATTCTATGTCATCATTGAAGGCTCTTGACTCATATAATGACTCCAACAACATGCTCATTGGGGAAGCCAGGTATAGATACTCAAAAATTAGGGACAAAGGAATTAATGTACAATTGCTATGGATCCCATCACACATTGGATTACTCCTTCATGATAAAGTTGATATGTTAGCCAAGAAGAGTACCCAGAAGGAGAATGTAGAATATAACTTTGGTATAACTGTGTCTAGCATTAGGAATAATATTAGGAGAGAAGTAAATAATGAAAATGATTGTTATAGGAATGCAGTTAGAAGCCTGAGTAGATCTATAACCCACTATGATAACATGAACGTAGATAAGTATGTTTATGGAGCAACTTGCAATGTGAACAGACTGACTGATGTTGTAGTGGCCAGGCTTAGGCTTGGTTACAAGTACTTCTGGCAGTTTGGGAGACACACAGATGATGATCAAACTAAATGTAAATTATGTGATCAGGCATATGGTCACTCTCTTGAACACTATGTGCTTAATTGTCCACTTATTGAGGAATACAGAGACAGACAGTATAATAACCTATGTGACATGTCAAGATATCTTATTAATGAAAATAAGATACCAGATATACTAAGCAAATTTCCTAAATTTGCTTGTAACAGATAAGTGAACTATAGATATGTAGATATAAATCCATATGTATTCCTGTTAACCCTTTGGGGCCTAGTTCCTAGGCCTTTTGTGTATCCATATGCTCTCGCGCTACCGTCCACAGGATGGATATGGGGTGCACAATAAACTAGCCACTTCGGTGGCAAAATCTAATCTAAATCTGTTAGGGTGTGAAAAAAGGTAACAATTATGAAGGGATTCAGGGAAACCTGGAACGGTGAGTTATAGTTTTCATATCTTTGTATACATGCATGAAATTTATATTGTCCTTACGGTCTTAAATTTGGGTTAAGCTTGCCAAAATGCAGCATGCTCTGTTCTTATAACCAGGGGCTTTCCATTTGCAATATCAAATGTCATCCACTGATGTACGAACGATATATTTACGTTGTAATAAAGGATTTAAATTTGAATACACTAGATTTTTACACATGTAAGTGTAATGTAATAAGGCCACAGTAAACAGGTGATATAACCATATGCAATACCTGGAATTTACCTGGAGAGAGTTCCGGGGGTCAACGCCCCCGCGGCCCGGTCTGTGACCAGGCCTCCTGGTGGATCAGAGCCTGATCAACCAGGCTGTTGCTGCTGGCTGCACGCAAACCCGGCTGGTCAGGAACCGACTTTAGGTGCTTGTCCAGTGCCAGCTTGAAGACTGCCAGGGGTCTGTTGGTAATCCCCCTTATGTATGCTGGGAGGCAGTTGAACAGTCTTGGGCCCCTGACACTTATTGTATGGTCTCTTAACGTGCTAGTGACACCCCTGCTTTTCATTGGGGGGATGTTGCATCGTCTGCCAAGTCTTTTGCTTTCGTAGTGAGTGATTTTCGTGTGCAAGTTCGGTACTAGTCCCTCTAGGATTTTCCAGGTGTATATAATCATGTATCTCTCCCGCCTGCGTTCCAGGGGTGTCAAGTTGTTTTCTTATTGGTGATTTCATTCCTGAAAGAGCACTTCCCTGCAAGGGGTATACCTGGAGAGGGTTTCGGTGGCCAACGCCCCAGAGGCTCGGTCTAAGACCAGGCCTCATGGTGGATAAGGGTCTGATCACCCAGGCTGTTACTGCTGGCCGCACGCAAACTGACGTACGAACCACAGCCCGGCTGGTTAGGTACTGACTTTAGGTGCCTGCCCAGTGCTGTTTTGAAGACAGCCAGAGGTCTATTGGTAATCCCCCTTATGTATGCTGGGAGGCAGTTGAACAGTCTTAGGCCTTTGACACTTATTGTGTTATCTCTCAGTGTACTCGTGGCGCCTCTTTTCATTGGGGGAATGTTGCATCTCCTGCCGAGTTTTTTGCTTTCATAGGGAGTGATTTTCGTGTGGAAGTTTGGTATTAATCCCTCTCGGATTTTCGAAGTGTATATTATCAGTATCTCTCTCGTCTGCGTTCCAGGGAATACAAATCAAGGGACTTCAACCGTCCCCAGTAATTTAAGTGCCTTACCGTACTTATGTGTACTGTGGAAGTTCTTTGTACACTCTCCAGGTCAGCAGTTTCGCCTGCCTTGAAGGGGGCAGTTAGTGTACAGTAGTATTCCAGCCTAGAGAGAACAACCGATTTGAAGAGAATCATCATGGGCTTGGCGCCCCTAGTTTTGAAGGTTCTCTTTATCCATCTTATCATTTTCTTAGTAGATGCTGTAAATACATTGTTGTGATCTTTGAAGGCGAGATCCTCTGACATTATCACTCCTAGGTCCTTCACATCACTTTTTCGCTCTATTGTATGGTTATATGGTTGAATGATGATCATTTCTGCAGTTGAGACATTTCGGTTGAGATATAAAGGTACCGTCCTTTTGAGTGTGCTGTTCTTCAGTACCGTAGTTGGAGCAGTATTACTTTTGTAGGTTGAAAATTAGGTATAAATACCGACAAGTTGAAGAGTAAGACACATGTGCAACAGTTAGGTATCTTTATTACTGATTGAAATGTTTCACCTACACAGTAGACTTCTTAACTCAAATACAGAGGCAGCAAGTGTAGTAGCAGAGGAAAGATGTAATCAGTCCATCAACCTTGGAGGAATAGTTTTTAAGATGGTCAGTCCCACAGCCTGGAGAAGTGTTCAGCTCCACAGTCTGTTCCAGACTATGCAGTTGAACAATTCTCCAGGCTGAGGGATTGAGTGTTTTTTATTAATATCTTTATTATGCATCCCCATACCCATCCTGTGGGCAGTCCTTGGCGAGGTGGGGTATATGCATAGCAGTTCCAGCATGGGTTGATGCGGTGGTATCACTCTGGTTCCATATACCTGGGATTACCGTGGTAATATGATATACGAAGACCTTCACTGAGTGCACAGGATGTTATGGAGATTTCAAATTTACTGATAAAGCCTGTGATGAGCGAAATGTTCCTTAAATAAAGATACCCAGGTGTTGCACGTATCTTGTTCACTACGTACTGTTAGGTGAACAATAGCAGCCTGTAATATGAAAATAACAAAAAAAGGCACAATACCATGACTGGAACGATACACAAATAACCCGCACATAGAAGAGAGGAGCTTACGACGACGTTTCGGTACGACTTGGCCCATTTACAAAGTCACACTAACCAGAATTGGAGCAGGACTGGTAATATGAAACTTGGTCATGCATTTCTCCCCGTCCTAGTGTGTACTAATTTAGTGCATCATGCTAAAATATGGAAATATATTAAATAAATATTTTTTCCACACGAGTCGTCTCTCGTTACCAAGGTGATACATAGAAGGAAACATTTCAACCATTGAGAAATGGTGATACCGGCAGATTAATTAGTTTAATATGTTTATTATGCACCGCACACCCATCCTGTGGGCGGTAGTCTGAGGATTACAGAGGTACATAATTGGTCCAGGGATAAAGCAAAATGTGGAAAAAGACACATACAGTTCAGAACGTTTCAGCGTTTCGCCCGAGTGGTGAACAACTTTAACAATTGTTCAATCAACAGCTGTACTCGTCTGTATGTGGTTGGAGGGGTCGAGTCTCCGCTCCTCGCCGTCATGTGAGCAGACTCACAAATCAAATGGTTTTCCGAAGTAGGTAAGTTTACTTAGGTACAGGTACACATAAGTGCAATTGTCATACATTGTGTAAATTACCTAGCATAACCAAAAAAAGTCAGACTAACTTATTTCCATTGAGGTGATTATAAAATGTAAGATATATTAAGTACCATACGTGGTTGTTAGATCAAATAACATAAATAACAATATAATAATACTGAAACAAAATGATTCACATAGAAATGTCACAATTTTCAATTTATTGCCTTATCATAGATTTAATCTACATAATATATTATATATGCGATAAGATCACAGTAAACAGGTGATTTCAGAATATGCAAAACATTCTCTATTCTTTCAGAGTGGTTGTTTTGCAATATATTATATATATATATGTGTGTCCTTAAAACAACGATGAAAACTTCCTTGTGTGTTATGTATGCAAAACTACGGTAAAAAGTTATTCATTTGCTAAAATAAACATTTATAGTGCATAATAATGAGTGGTGGAGGTTGTCCATCCTGGGAAGATCAGTCTGGTGGTGGATCACCTCTGATGTGTACTCTCGCTCTTCATCTCAAAAATGAGGCGAATTTTACCAATTTATGCCTCCCTGGTGGTCCTGACACACGGTAAGAGCAATTACTATTATTGGGGTTATACTACTGAGGATTTACTTTGGCATAGGCTTTGTAATTGGAGACTGAGAGACTTATATTTGAGTTTCAAGGTTTATTTACATCCTGTTGAGACAGCACCAAACTCCGCCTTCAAAATTTGTAATGTCTGAAAGTTATTTCCAGATAAAATAAATTAGGTGTATTTTAGCTCTGCTATATTATTATTAAATCTAGTAAACATTTACGCTGCTATATTACGAACAACTATGGTAGATTCTCTTAATCAGATTTCTTTTTAAAAGTGGGCAACCAGAAAGATGAAATTGGTGGGAAAATTTATTCCTTTGGGAATTGCGTTATTACTCGGGTATTTCAGTAATCATATTTTACATGTTTTGAATTATATAGTGGGTGAGATGTTTTTAGAAGTTGACTTTAGTGGCTAAAATTAGTATTTACCTGGATATTTCCAGGTAAATACAAAATTTACTTGTTTGGGTTACCTTAGGTACTTTATTTTACGGCGTCGAAGACGCTATTTTTTTCCCCAAAAAGTCTCGAAAATTCACCCAGCATCTTGGAGACCAAAGGTTACGTTCCTCATAGGCCTCAACCTAAGCCTAGAGAATTCTGTGTTTCAATACTGGACAGTAATCTAAGCTCCTGTATATAACCCAATAATGACTCGTGTAAACTGTTTTGTATAAAATAATGAATAAATACCAAGAATAATTATAAATAATTTACATGTTACTATGTACGATAATTTTAATCCAAAAATTGTGTAATTGTGTCAAAATAAACTTACTAAGGGTATTCCAGTAAGGGAAGACAAGGCTCTCGTATGAGACTAAGGTGAAGGTTACCCTAGGTCTCCTTCCAGGGAGTATCCTTGATGCTCTCAAAGGTCTTTCTGATCCAAGGAATTGGAGTTATCTTCCCTTAATTGGATCAGATCTGTTTACCTTCCATACCCTAGGTGTTGTATGACTCCTGCCGGTTTATCATATCTCTATGAATAGAAAAGTAATA
>NW_027197003.1:0-71569 GCF_038502225.1 Cherax quadricarinatus | reverse complement strand
TCATTTATCAGCTAAGTGTTCATTATATAATTATATCTTAGCTGGTAAGGCCAAAAAATCTCAACAGAGCTTTGGTCCTTCAAACCGGATAAAGACCACACTGTGGTCCAAATATGTTGCACTACAGTGTACAAATAACCTATGAGCCAAGGTCCTTCGAAAAAAGCTGTAAAACTAGTGTTTTACAATATAAATCAGTATAAATGAGTCCCTCCAGACTCAATCACAGAGAATGGGCAGCCAAAAGAAAACGGGCGCTCACCCAGTGTTCACCCAAAGGAAAACGGGCGCTCACCCAGCGGACACCCAAAGAAAACGGGAGCTGGGTGACTCACCCACACCCTGCATCAACTGCTCCAATCTCGAGAAATTGCTGACTTAAGACAACACCCAAGTTGTTTGTCTGAGTGTATATACACACAGTGTTTATAATGTTTATAGACAGAAATTAAGAGACAAGATTGTGTTAAAGTTTGTTTCTTATAGATCTACCTGTTATATTAAAGGAACTTATATATAAAGTGTAAGCTTTCAAATATATATTAACAGTGAAATTTATATATGTGTAAGTAATATTCACGTGTGATTACAGTTATACAGTGACATTTATAGTGTATAGTGAATGAAGTGTATAACGTTATTTACGATTAATCATCATGGGCAGGCTGACACAGCAAACTCTAAGCCGTAAACATCAGCCACATGTACTCTGTACCCTCATGGTCATTAACCCTGAGGTTAAGCTTAGTGGGTCAGTAGTGTCTGACTCGATTATTGCTGACTTAAGCATAACAAAAAATCAGCTGTCTATAGCAGTACAGTGTTTTATAAACACTCTAAGTGTGGTGCTAGAATTTTCAGTATACCATTAAAATGGCTTGTTTGAAAACTCAGTTTCAGTCTTTACAGACTAAGATTACACAATTAGAAAATCTAATTTCAGTCTGTCTAGGATTAACTCAAGATACAAACATAGATTTTGATGATCTTGAGGTCAAGTTTGAATTATTTACACAACGTCTGGAAATAATTAATTCAGACTATACACATTATGAAAATATATTTCTTGAATCAGATCCATCTGAAGATGAAATTAAAAATGTTTTGGATACTTTTAGTGATCAACAATTAAGGTGGACAGGAGTACAGGCTATCTGCCGTAAAACTCTGTCACAGAGACCTACTGTTACTAGTGGTCAAACACCTGTTACACCTGTAACAACAACAAGTGTCCCATTACCAAGCTTACCTACATTGTCATTACCTATTTTCCAAGGTCATAGAAGAATTCATTAGTGGTTTTCAATCCATAGTGAATTCACGAACTGACATAGATGAGATTGCTAAGTTCAATTACCTTAAATGTCTTGTGAAGGGAGAACCCTATGAACTGATTAAGTCATTTCCGGTGGTTAAAGGTAATTATCAAATAGCCTTACGTGTCTTAGCAGACAATTACTTTGATGATGACAAGGCTAGAGTTAGACATGTAGTCTTAATATCAAGCTTGAAGCCACCCAAACATTGTTATTCAGACTTACAGGCATTTAGAATCACTAGACAATAGTCTCAGATCTCTAGGTGCTAAATATGACCTAAGACAATGTGATTGGTTTATCAGTGGTATTGTACAAGATAAGTTGTCACCACAAACTATTGAACGATTAAATATTATGTTCAATAAACGCTATTTCACTTGTGAGGAAATTAGCAATGGTTTACAAACAATAGTTTCATGCATGCAAGCAACGAGACAAGATGAAAAATCCACAAATTCAGTGGATAATAAACCTTCAACTCAGTATAAAAAGAGTATAACTACTCCCACTAAACCACATAATGGGAAATCCCATATAGGCATTTATCAAGCTGTGAATACAATAGACAGTAAACAGACTGTCACACATAAACGTACTCCAAAATGTGTACTTTGTGATGGAACACATTGGGCACAGTATTGTATTCAATACACATCAATGGAGGCACGTAAACAACGTGTTCATCAGCTGAAAAGATGCATCAAGTGTTTAGGTGAACACAAGGGAGGTAAATGCTCACTGAATAAGTGTTTCAAATGCAAGGGTATGCATCATTCAGCATTATGCCCAAATACTTTTGCTGAACAGCAGCAGACTTCCACAGAATCAGGAAGTCAACAAGCAACAGCATTAAATGTGAGAGATAAGTTTAAAGCAACTGCTCTCCCAATAGCTCGAGTTGAGTTATCTAATAAATTACACAAAACCAATGTGCTAACACTATTTGATCAAGGCTCACAAAGGTCCTTCATAAGAAGATCAGTGTTGCAGAAACTGAATAAACAACCCTATGCCAAAATACAGTTAGATATAGCTGGTTTTTTCCATAAATCTGGTAAACAGACATATGACCTAGCCAAAATCACTGTTGGTCTAGGAAACAGGAAAAAGACAGTAGAAGCTGTGGTAGTAGATGATTTGCCTAAGTCTGTGCAGATCCAGGGATTAAAAGAAACAGTTGCAGCACTAAAAGCAGCTAAGGTCAAGTTAGCCTGTCCTGACATACAGACGGACACAATTAGTCCAATTGATTTAATCATTGGAAGTGATTATTATCACTGTTTTGTGCAAAATATAGTAAGTAAACATGATGTTCACTTGCTGAAAACAGCAGGAGGCCACATGATATGTGGTCCCATTCCCTCTCAAAGTGGGAAAGAAGCTGATATTGATTCAGTGGAAAATGTACTAGTTACGAGAATAACCGCTGATCATGTACCACAGCAAAAATTATCATTACTGGAAGAAATGAATGAACCAGTTGATAAGTTGTGGGATTTAGATGCGATAGGTATTGATGTAAATAAACCAAGCCCACAAGAGTCTCAGACTTATAACCAATATTTGGACACTGTCAAATACAAAGATGGACAGTATTGGGTTAGGTTACCATGGAAATTAAATCCACCACATCTGCCTAGCAATTATCGCATGGCTTTCGGACAGATGAAAGCACAAATACATGAGCTCAGGAAGAATCCAGAGCTACTGACTGTCTATGATAATATCATACAAGAACAGTTGGACAATAAATTCATTGAGGAAATAGTCGAAGATAAGTTGAAGACAAACGCTCATTATCTCCCGCACCATGGAGTCAAAAAAGATTCTGAAACCACTCCACTACGTGTTGTATATAATTGCAGCGCACGTGCAAATAAAGATGTAGCAAGTCTTAATGACTGTCTGATGACCGGACCCTCACTAACTGAGAAGCTTGGAGACGTGCTTATGAAATTTCGCACAAACCCATATGCCTACACGGCTGATATTTCCAAAGCTTTCTTAAGAGTAGGACTACAAGAAATAGATAGAGATTATACTCGATTCTTGTGGCCTGAAAATCCACATGATCCTCAAAGTCCTGTGAAAACTTATCGTTTCAAATCAGTATTATTTGGTGCAACATCCTCTCCATTCTTACTAGAAGCTACTCTAAATACACATTTGAAGAAATCTGAAAGTCCCTTCAAAGAAATCTTAAAGAAAAGTTTCTATGTGGACAATCTTCAAGGTACTGTGAATAAAGAGGAGGATTTGAAATCCTTATACAGAGAAGCTAACAAAGAGATGAAAGAAGCAAATATGCCTCTAAGGATGTGGAATACAAATTCAAAGCAATTAAGGGAACTTATCAAAGAAGATTTCCCTGAAACTGAAATTCCTGATTGCAACAATATGCTGGGACTTAATTGGAACACACAGGAAGATACTTTGAGTCTCAAAAGGATAAACAATAAATCATGCAGTACACTCACTAAACGTAGTTTACTGTCAGAGGTATCACAATGTTTTGATCCTCTAGGACTCGTCTCACCAATTACCATAAAAGGTAAAATGCTTATGCAAGATGCATGGAAACTCAAAATTGGATGGGATGAGAACTTGCCTCTAGAAATGAGTCAAGCATGGGATGAAATATCCAAGGAGTTTAAACAACTTCATCAAATTAAATTTCCCAGACAAATAGGTCAAGAGGGAAACAAGTACACATTACATGTGTTCTGTGATGCGTCAACCAGAGGTTATGGCGCTGTAGCTTACATGAATAATGCTGAAGGAAGTACACTAATTACTTCAAAGGCCAGGGTAGCACCCTTGAAGGTCAGAACAGTACCACAATTGGAACTGACAGCACTCTATGTAGGTACAAAATTAGCTGTCTATCTCAACAAAGTACTTGATCATCTCACTATTGAGAAAACCGTGATCTGGAGTGATAATGAGGCAGTTCTCCAGTGGTTAAGATATAATAAGAGTAAGCTGGTCTATGTACAGAACAGAGTAGCAGAAATAAAAGAGATGCAGAGAGATTATCTCTTTCTTCACGTCTCTACCCAAGAGAATCCAGCTGACATGTTGTCACGTGGTGTCCCACTTAAGAAATTTGTGGATAATAAATTATGGCTCCACGGACCGATCTGGCTCTCTGATGAAAATAACTGGCATCAGCAAAAAGCTCACATTATGCCAGAAGAAACAGTCTGCTTGAACACAGCAGAAATAAGTTGTGTAAATACTGCAGACACAACAGAAATAGTCATTGATGGATCTAAATACTCATCTTTGGGTAAACTATTAAGAGTTACAGCTCTTGTCTTTAAATTCATTAAAGGAATGAAACCTGATTATGAATGTCTTGAACCCATTAAATACTGGGTGAAACTAATACAGAAAGACGTTTTCTCTACAGAATATAAATTTCTAGAAACACAAGATAAATCCCCAAAGAAACCTGTTATGATTAATTCTTTAGGACTTTATCTCGACTCAGAAAAGATTATAAGATGTCGAGGAAGAATTCATAATTCTTCACTACCTAAAGAAGCCATACATCCAATATTGATCCCCAAGAATCATTGGCTAACAAAACTGATTGTGCAAAACGCCCACAGTAACGTGTTACATGGTGGGGTAGCTGACACACTTTGTCATATACGACAATCCTACTGGATACCTCAAGGTCGACAAAGTGTGAAAAAACAAATAAAGGACTGTATTACTTGTCGTCACTACGATATGCGAGTATGTCAGTATCCAGGTCCACCTCCATATCCCTCTGAAAGAGTTTGTCATATCACTCCATTTGAGGTGACAGGTGTAGATTATACTGGACCAATAATTTTAACCAAAACAGTTGACAAAGTTCCCATCAAGGTGTACATCTGTTTGTTCACTTGTGCTACAACTAGAGCAGTACATCTAGAAGTAGCCACTGACATGTCTGCTGAAACCTTTATCAAATTATTCAGAAGGTTTGCAGCCAGAAGGGCATGTCCCAGACTGATGATTTCAGATAATGCAACGAACTTTGTTGCTGGTGCTGCTTATATAAGCAAGATCTTTGATCAACCAGAAGTACAACAGATGCTGAATCAACGCAGATGTCGTTGGAGATACATTCCTCCTAAATCTCCATGGCACGGCGGATTTTATGAAAGAATGATCGGCATTGTAAAACGTTGTTTAAGGAAGACTCTTCATCGTCAGAGAATAGACTTAGAAGAATTCCGTACAGTTGTGACTGAAATAGAAAATAGAGTCAACAACAGACCTCTAACTTATGTTACCGATGATCTGGACAATTTAGAAGTGTTAAGTCCATCTCATTTACTCCATGGCAGAAGGCTCGAACCTGTTCCTCCCATGAATGATAAAGAAATCAAAGAGGATCCTACTTATTTCGAATCTGAGCAACTCAGACGTAAATTCAAACACCTTAATAAAGTAATTGAACGTTGGGAGAAAATTTGGCGAGAAGACTATCTCACCTCATTGAGAGAACACTTCTATGGAGCTGGTGTTCCTGAAAATCATAAGTCCTTAAGACCTGGTGACATAGTGATTATCGACAATGATGGTCCGAGGTCCCAATGGCCACTTGGAAAAATTGTGACCATATATCCTGATGCAAATGGAATCATCAGGACAGTTGATGTTTTGAGCAAAGGTGTAGTGAATAAGCGGACAATAAACAAACTAGTGCCGTTAGAATTACACAGTGTTGAAAACAAAATTAGTGATTCTCCAGAAACCACACAGACTAAAGCTGTTCAGAAAAGACAAGCAGCAGTGGTGGCGAGTGAGAAAATTAAATTAATGTTAAGTGATGAATAGTTCACCTGCAGCGAACCTCCGCCACCCCCCAGTGTGGAGAAATTTTCTCCAGGAGGGGGGTATCAACCCCCTTCAGCCCCCTTCAGCCCCCTTCAGCCCCCTTCAGCCCCCTTCAGCCCCCTTCAGCCCCTTTCAGCCCTGAGGGGCCACTCAGAGGGGGCGAGCATCTTGTTTACTGCTAGAGTAATTGATCACAGATGCCGTATGCGTGGTCAAGTGACCTCCGCTCCTTGCAGGGGTGTTGCAACGTGTATTTTTATAAGAGACAGTACATCTCTTACTTAGCAGGACAATTAAGGAAAATCCTGCTCCCACTTTATTACCATAGTAAAGATAAGTGTACATTGTTGTCTATGATTAAGACAGCAAGAAACAAACATTCTGTTTTGCTTCATCGAGGAGTTGACAAGGATGCAAGGTACTAGGTCAGCGTTTTTTTTTGTGCTAGGGCAGTGACGGCTTGGGGTGGTGTACTGACGCCAGACTAACTTTGACTCTACTACGAGACACTGACGCCAGGATAACCAGCAAAGGACACTGATCTGTGCGTTAGTGTGAATAAAGTGTCTCACACAACACAATAAACACTTAAGAGAAGTGTGATCAGCTTCTCTTGTGATACATTGTGAACAATAAAAACAAATCTTGTTGAACATAGTGTACCAGTGTGCGTTTCCTAGACAATGGAAGACGTGGACATCCAAGGACACTTCAGCTTCTATCAAGTCACCGATATCTGTCGAAGGTGTTGAGAACACCATAGCTCACGTTACAAAGAGCAAGGTATGTTACGAATTTCTTGTAGATCGGGGGATTGCGCAATTCTTGAGTCACAAGGAGTTTGTAATCAACCTATAATCGGCAGTAAGGTGTGGACTTTTGAGTCCAAACAAGTAAGTATTATGTCAGCAATCATCGAATGAAATATGCTGACATAACACCCCCTAGGGGTAATATACTTACAAATTGTATCTCTTGACAGCCCACTGTTGTGATGGTTTCGACAGCATCTAGACCTCGTCTGCAGGGACGGCTGTGTAGACGATTTGCTGTCATTTATCAGCTAAGTGTTCATTATATAATTATATCTTAGCTGGTAAGGCCAAAAATCTCAACACTGTCGTTGACAGTACAATACAATCCATAGAGTAAAATACCTTTTACATTTTTCTCCTAAGCACAAAGTTTTTCAAAGTGTGTATATCATTGTTACTAGTCCTTATATATATTGTCTACATATCACATTACTATTGTTATAGTAAGTGGGAAAATTTAAATCCGGGATTATGCAGCGTCCATGGAATAGAAGGCAATAAAAATTGATCCATGGAAGGCGAGGACAAATTCAGTTCCTCTCCAAGATTCCCTCGCCAGCGCCTTGACAGCGGCACTTCATTTCACAAAGAATATTATTACACTGGAAAATCCTGCCTTTTAATCAGAGTTTCATCACCATAACTAGACTCTTTAGGTAAAATATATTTGACTTTACTCATTAAAATGCTCAAATCAAAATATCCATCACACTTCTTATCAAGTTTGCAACGTTTAACGTAATTTTTATAAAGTGGCCTGAGATATTATCTCTTCTGGTAGGTCAAACACAATTCTGATAGTCGACTACTACTGGACGAAGGAGAAATCCCCTCCATGCATATACAATTGCTCGAGTTTGTTTGAAAACACTGGACGAGCAGGAGGAAAATGTTTTCCCCTCTCAGTTAATACACTACGTGCTGTCTGTTGCTGACTCACTTCCTGACGTCTGTTGCTTTCCCTTTCTAGCTCCTTGACATCTGTTGCTGCCCTTCCCTTCCTCGTTCCTTGACGTCTGTCACTATCCTCTCTTGCTTTCTGACGTCTGTTACTTCCCCTCCATTGCCTTCTGACATCTGTTACTGTCCCTCTCTTCTTAACGTACGTTGCAGTCCCTCGGTCTCCCCTTAATACCCTTTGTCGTGTTTGGCCGAAAAAATTCGGTATTAATTACGTGTTTTGGGGGCGTGTCATACTCCGTGGCCCGCGCGGCCAGCTTCCCGTTCTTTAGTTCCAACCAATCACAAGCCTTCCCTGAGTCTCTTCAGCTAAGTACAGTTCGCTTCTGCCGCCTTCCCATTGGTTGAGAGATCAAAATATAAACAATGGTGGCTTGGCTCCGCCCACACACGCATTTTTCCCTCCACCCTTACTAATCTACTCTTGGATTATACATTCTACAATGTCGGTAAGTACTGATTGTTGTGTTTAGTGCTTACATGAATAGTTTAGGCATATTTTGATATATACCTAAAGTCTGTGTGAAGCATAATATGAGTGTAGCATGCAGTTGAAAAAAGTGCAAGCATTTTAGACCGAATTACTTCGGTCTTGCGCGAGTTTCCGGGAATGTCCAATTTTAGTCAAATAAATATTTATAAAAAAATTTCAATTGCATATATGAACTCTGTAGTGGTCTGGATCTATACAGGAGGTTTCTATTGTCCTTCCAGATCCGTTACTGACCCTCTCTCCATCCTCTGTTTACCGTATATAC
Organism: Cherax quadricarinatus; assembly: GCF_038502225.1. Classification (NCBI taxonomy): domain Eukaryota; kingdom Metazoa; phylum Arthropoda; class Malacostraca; order Decapoda; family Parastacidae; genus Cherax; species Cherax quadricarinatus. The sequence goes on along the minus strand of NW_027197003.1, from coordinate 62,881 downwards.
CCTTCTGCCATTTTGTTTCGCAAAATTCTCTCTAAGTGGTCAAACCCCCTTAACAGTGTTCTCTATTATGAGCAAGATGACTGTCTCCTCAAGTCTCTGGACTTAGATCTTAAGATTGCATCTCCCGCCGTGCGAAGTGTGTAATGTGTCTCTGTATCAGGAGGGAAGGGGTTCCTTGTGTTGGTATAAAGTGTGATGGAATCTAACTGAGGCAAGTCAGTATGCCAAGCTGCCATCTAGAGAGGAATTCTCAAACTAGCTTCTCGAATAAAGTGGAAAGGATAACATAGTATAATTAAGCTGCAGATTTTTACAGAGGACTCTTCCGACCTGGTGATCAATAATGATTTCGACGTGCAAAAGCTCTATCTACACTTACTGGTAATGTCAGATGTAGCACATGTGTGTAGCTCATCATGCCGATATTACATAGCATTCATTTACAACAAAGTCAGGGTCACACATAAAACATTTTTTTTCAGTTTCGCAGCTAGTGGCAAGAATAAACCTTCCAAAATTTCTGATTGGAGAATTCTTTTGACTGCTCTTTAGCGTGTTTAGCAAAAACCAGCAAGACCTTAAGTATCCATTTATCACTAGTCAAACAGTGCGTCATTTTCTTGAACACACGCATCGAAGTAAGAATATTTCTAACTCATAAATTCCACAACTTATAATAAATTGATCTTCCACTGGTTCAATTGTATATATGCTATTTACAGTATATATAATCTACCCAGAAGTTTTGCCAGACAGTTTCCCTATGCATCAATGAGCACACCAGAGGTCTAGCTCACTGATCTGATCTTGTCTGTGGCTACGAACGAGTATGACCGCCACATACCACACCCTTTAATAGATTTCAACACCAGTGCATTTAATGGGTTAAGACCCCGAGATGGAATGGTGCTAGCAGCCTCACCTGCTCAGATAAATAATCATGAAAAATCTGGCTGTATGATGCCACAAAAGAGGTAATTAAAACACACGTGCCACACCTCCACCCAACAGCACTGTTATACCACTCAGTTAAAAATGGCTTCCATTAGAGTCTCATCACTATGACGAAATGAAAACTAAAGGGATCGTCGTTCCCCTTCCGTTTTGCTCTGGAAAATACATTTGCAATTAAAGCAAACCAGTTTATTGAAGAAACAGGAGCTGATTCTCAGTCAAAGGAACCCATAGTAAATAATATAAGAGAACGATATGGCTAACGTAGTCCAAGATACCTGTGAACGGTAACAAAACGTCCTCTTAAAAAATGAATAAATAAAAAATAAAATGACTCACAGAAATGGCTAAACAAAAAACTTCCCAATACTCCATTATAAAAAAAATCAATGTAAATCATATAAATATCGCTTTAAAACCTAGCTAGCTTTGAAACTCTTTCCAGCATTGTACCGGATGGAGAGGTTGAATGGTTAACAGTGATGTCTGTCGTAACCTTCAAGAATAATTCCTTTCGTGATGGTGAATAAAGATAATGGCCTGTAGTTAAAGGAGACTCATACGAGGTCAGGAGCTTGAGTACTCGTACACCTCAAAGCCCTACAATACCAACTTTAAAATCAAAAACTCTTTTTATCTTCCAACATATGTCCACTGATAAGATTTCAACTTAGCAGAAAAGTATATTATAAGGTTTAAGAAGTGCAGCAGTCGTAGGTGGTGTCACATTTCTTCAATGTGGAAGTAGGTCGTGCCCAAGGGTTAGGCAAGCGAAGAATTCCCAAGTATTAAGATCCCAAGAAGTTGCAGTGTCTGACAGGATTGTAGATGAATGGTTCACAGAACTGACACGTTGATAAATTAGACACATGTGCAACTCTTGGGTATCTTTATTGAGGAAACGTTTCGCCACACAGTGGCTTCATCAGTCCAAACACTTCTTGGGATCTTAATACTTGGGAATTCTTCGCTTGCCTAACCCTTGGGCACGACCTACTTCCACATTGAACAAATGCGACACCACCTACGACTGCTGCACCTCTCCTGCCTACGGTTTATAAGCAGCTTCTCCGCTCATATGCCGTATTCTATTCAAGATTGATGGGCTGACCACATCGACTCAAGGTTGAGGGACTTATCACCTCATTCTCCTCCTGTTCAAGTTTCTCCTGTGTTTGGACTGATAAAGCCACAGTGTGGCGAAACGTTTCCTTAATAAAGATACCCAAGAGTTGCACATGTGTCTAATTTATTAACGTGTCGGTTCTGTGAACCATTCATCTACAAAGTTTAAGAAACCATTTTTCGCTGCTTGTGCTGCACTGGGAAAAGGAACTGGTACTGGTCGTGCCAAAAACCGAATAAGTAATGACAATAATGAAGACAGTCACTAGTTCACCCGGAAGTGAAGAGGCTAATACAGTGCAAAAGCTTGGAAAAAATATAGAAAGTGAAGAACAGCAGCAAACAGAGAAGCGGAAAAGCAAGAAGCAAATACAATTTTAGAATGACAAATCAACGAAGAGGAAATTTGAGCTCGAGTTGCTATACGGTCACATAAGAAAGACATCAGTAAAAAAAAAAAAACGCAAAAACCACAGTGCATCTAAGGTACATCCGACTCTCTTTATGTGTATGTACTCACCTTCTATTATTTATAAGAGTCGACTCACAGCTCCTGCGGTGCCTCTTGACTCCTACAAGACGACTTTACTAGACTTGATTTTACCTACTCCATTTTTTCGTCTAGTGCATACCAGTAACCTAAGATGGAAAAAATGCTTTCAAATGTCCGTGTGGCTCATTGACTTTAGCTGCCATTTATGTTCCCTGGCTCCCTTGTTAGTGGATTTGAGTTTAAGAAAGACCTGCCTAATTTAGGCCATTAGGCCTGATGTAGAGTTCTTTTTTTCTCATGTTCTTATTTATGCTCCTTGGCTCACTCTCCCTCTCAAACATCCTGTCCTTTTCCACTCATCCCAAGTATTTTGTAATAATAATAATAATAATAATAATAATAATAATAATAATAATAATAATAATAATATCCTTATTTACTACAAGTACATGTACAAGGTATATAGGCTTAGCTGACATTAGTGACATACTGCTATACTGAAAGCCCCTTGTTATGCAAAGCATTTCGGGCATGTCATATTTATATTACCCCCTCCTCCTCTTTTATGGTTAACAAGATGTACTCAAGTCTCCTTTCAACAGTTCCGGCATCAACTGCGTTAAAACCGTAATACATGATCTACATACTAGATCAGATGCGAGCTTTGTATAACTGAAGATTAGCTAAACATTAATAATATATTTTTCTAAATGACTCTCTTTCCTGAATGTAGACATTTTGATTTTGAAGAATGTGTTAGAGAATGAACATGGTTTGGGTGGGAGAGAATGTGGTTGCCGGAGAATGTATTAGTGTGGGGAAACTGCGAGAGAAATATGAATGTGGGAGAAAATGTGTAGGTGTGGGATTAAGTGTGGGAGTGGGTCAATACCTGGAGTATACCTGGAGAGGGTTTCGGGGGTCAACGCCCCCGCGGCCCTGTCTGTGACCAGGATTCAATGTGCTGAAGTGTGGAATAACTTGTGTATGTAATTACTTATTTAAGTTTTCAGTGAGTTCCTGCCTCCAAACTCGACTGACTGACTCAGCTGATTATTATAATCATGGGGGAGCGCTAAACCTGAAGGATTATACAGCGCATGTTAGGGGGGTGGAAGGTATTCAGGCTCAATTCAGGGAACTGGATCACAGATCCAATTCCCTGGATCAAGAGCCCCTAACCAGCTTCAAGGAGCCTCCCTTGATGGGTGACTGACTTGATCGAGTCTTAAGAACTTAAGAAAGAAGGAACACTGCAACAGGCCTACTGACTCATGCGGAGCAGGTCCATGTCGTCCCCCCTCGGATTAGCCCAATGACCCACCCAGTCTGGTCACCTCCACTCAAGGAAGGAGCACGGCACCAGACCCAGCAGTACATGCTAGCCAGGTCAAACTCACACCCACCCACACCCACTCATGTATTTATCTAACCTATTTTTAAAACTACACAAGGTTTTAGCCTGAATAACTGAACTCGGGAGTTTGTTCCACTCATCCACAACTCTATTACCAAACCAGTGCTTTCCTATATCCTTTCTGAAGCTGAATTTTTCCTACTTGAAACCATTGCTGCGAGTCCTGTCTTGGCTGGAAATTTTCAGCACGCTATTCACATCCCCTTTATTTATTCCTGTTTTCCATTTATACACCTCGATCATATCCCCCCTAATTCTACGCCTTTCGAGAGAGTGCAGATTCAGGGCCCTCAGTCTATCCTCATAGAGAAGATTTCTGATACATGGGATCATCCTTGTCATCCTCCTCTGTACGTTTTCCAGAGCATTTATATCCATTCTGTAATACGGTGACCAGAACTGAGCAGCATAGTCTAAACGAGGTCTAACCAAGGATATATAGAGTTGAAGAACAACCTGAGGACTTCTATTACTTATACTTCTAGATATGAAGCCAAGAATTCTGTTAGCTTTATTGCGAACACTAATGCACTGTTGTCTTGGTTTTAGATTACTGCTAACCAGAACTCCTAAATCCTTTTCGCAATCAGTAGTATTAAGATCTACATTGTTTAGTTTATATGTCGCATGGTTATTTTCCTGTCCAACATTTAGAACTTTGCATTTGTCTATATTAAACTGCAGCTGCCACTTCTCCGACCATTGCATCAGTCTATTTAAATCATCCTTTAGTGCTCTAGTGTCCTCATTAGTATGAATTGGACGGCCTATTTTGGTGTCATCAGCAAATTTGCTTGTGTCGCTATTTATTCCCTCATCTATGTCGTTTATGTAAATTGTAAACAACAGCGGGCCCAACACTGACCCCTGAGGAACACTGCTTATGACGTGCCCCCATTCTGATTTCTCCCCATTTATGCAAACTCTTTGCTGCCTATTTGGCAGCCATGCCTCTACCCAGGAAAAAATTTCTCCTCCTATTCCGTGTGCCTTAATATTCCTCAATAGCTTCTTATGTGGAACTCTATCGAAAGCCTTACTGAAATTATGCAGTTTTGCCATTGCTCGGCTCATTCCACTTACGTATCATTGTTATGTTGAAGAAATACTGCCTAACATCCTTGTTTCTCATCCGCGCGAGTAATACCAACGATGTTCTGGTGTTGTGTTGCATCGCTGGTAAAGAGCCTTTCCATGTCCACCATATCTATGACGCAATGGTATTTTTTCAACACATCGGTCGTCTCTCGCCGAGGCAGGGTGAGTGACCCGAAAAAGGAAACATATACTTCATAAAGTTTTTCCTCTTTTTACCTTCAGAAATTTATACAAGAGGAGGAGTTACTAATCCTTTGCTCCCGGCATTTTAGAAGCGTTTACGACACACATGTCTTATGGAGGAAGGATTCTTTTCCACTTCCCTTGGAGTTTTGTGGCAATATCTCCTTTTATTCTTTGCTCCTCTAAAGGCATCGGGCTTAAAACTGGCATTTATTTTTCCTAGTTCATTCCCATCACGCATCAGACTCAATGTGTTCCTTTGCACTCTGTCAAGCTTAATTGTTTTGCATTTTGTTAAGAGGAGGTTTTCACAGAGGCGCCTCGCTTCACACTCAAGACTGTCTATTTGGTTTGAGAAAAGATCCATTGTGGAAGAATCTTAGTCTAGATTCCAGAACGACAGTTCCAAGTTGACAAGCATAGCCTGCTCTATTGATATATTCTGTTTGCTTGTGTGTATGTGTGTGCTTGAGTTTGTGTGTTCATCTGTGTATTTGTGTATGTATCTCGGTGTGCGGGGTGTGTGTGTACTCACCTAGTTGTACTCACCAAGTTGTGGTTAAAGGGTCGAGTCATAGCTCCTGGCCCCGCCTCTTCACTGGTCGCTACTGGGTCGCTCTCCCTGAACCATGAGTTTTATCATACCTCTGCTTAACGCTATGCATGGCTCCTGCCTCCACTACATCGCTTTCCAAACTACTCCACTTCCTGACTACTCTGTGACTAAAGAAATACTTCCTAACATCCCTGTGATTCATCTGTGTCTTCAACTTCCAACCTTGTCCCCTTGTTGCTGTGTCCCATCTTTGGAACACCCTGTCTTTGTCCACCTTGTCAATTCCTCTCAGTATTTTATATGTCGTTATCATGTCCACCCTATCTCTTCTGTCCTCCAGTGTCGTCTGGTCGATTTCCCTTAACCTCTCCTCGTTGGACATACCCTTTTACTCTGGGACTAGTCTTGTTGCAAACCTTTGCACTTTCTCTATTTTCGTTACGTGCTTGGCTAGGCGAGGATTCCAAACTGGTGCCGCATACTCCAGTATGGGCCTAACGTACACGGTGTACAGGGTCCTGAACGATTCCTTATTAAGATGTCGGAATGCTGTTCTGAGGTTTCTTAGACGCCCGTATGCTGCAGCAGTTATTTGGTTAATGTGCGCCTCAGGAGATGTGACGAGTGTTATACTCACCCCAAGATCATTTTCCTTGAGTGATGTTTGTATTTTGTGGCCCCTAGACTGTACAGTGCGTGTGTGTGTGTGTGTGTGTGTGTGTGTGTGTGTGTGTGTGTGTGTGTGTGTGTGTGTGTGTGTGTGTACTCACCTATTTGTACTCACCTATTTGTGGTTGCAGGGGTCGAGTCATAGCTCCTGGCCCCGCCTCTTCACTGATTGCTACTAGGTGTTCTCTCTCCCTGCTCCATGAGCTTTATCATGCCTCGCCTTAAAACTATGTATGGTTCCCGCCTCCACTACTTCACTTTCTAGGCTATTCCACGGCTTGACTACTCTATGACTGAAGAAATACTTCCTAACATCCCTTTGATTCATCTAAGTCTTCAACTTCCAACTGTGACCTCTTGAGTCTGTGTCCCATCTCTGGAACATCCCGTCTTTGTCCACCTCGTCTATTCCGCGCAGTATTTTATATGTCGTTATCATGTCTCCCCTGACCCTCCTGGCCTCCAGTGTCGTCAGGCCGATTTCCCTCAACCTTTCTTCGTAGGACAATCCCCGTAGCTCTGGGACTAGTCTTGTTGCAAACCTTTGCACTTTCTCTAATTTCTTGACGTGCTTGACTAGGTGTGGATTCCAAACTGGTGCTGCATACTCCAGTATGGGCCTGACGTAAATGGTATACAGAGTCTTGAACGAATCCTTACTGAGGTATCGGAACGCTATCCGTAGGTTTGCTCAGGCGCCCGTATGATGCAGCAGTTATTTGATTGATGTGCGCCTCAGGAGATATGTTCGGTGTTATACTCACCCCCAGATCTTTTTCCTTGAGTGAGGTTTGCAGACTTTGGCCATCTAAACTATACTGTGTCTGCGGTCTTCTTTGCCCTACCCCAATCTTCATGACTTTTCATTTGGCAGGGTTAAACTCAAGGAGCCAGTTGCTGGACCAGATTTGTAGCCTGTCCAGGTCTTTTTGTAGTCCTCCCTGATCCTCATCCGATTTGATTCTTCTCATTAACTTCACATCATCCGCAAACAAGGACACTTCTGAGTCTATCCATTCCGTTATATGTCATTCACATATACCAAGAACAGCACAGGTCCTAAGACTGACCCCTGTGGAACCCCGCTTGTCACAGGCGCCCACTCTGACACCTCGTCACGTACCATGACTCATTGTTGCCTCCCTGTCAGGTATTCTCTGATCCATTGCAGTGCCTTTCCTGTTATGTGTGCCTGATCCTCTAGCTTTTGCAGTAACCTCTTGTGAGGAACTGTGTCGAAGGCCTTCTTGCAGTCCAAAAAAATGCAGTCGATCCACTCCTCTCTCTCTTGTCTTCTGTCACCTGGGGTTGGGGTAGGGCCTTCAGGACTCCGTCTAGCGGACCCCACCACCTACCTCAACGAAAATTTATGAGAAGGTTGGATTAGGGTCTTTAGGACCCCGCCGAGCGGACCCATCCACCTACCTCAAGGGAAGTTTATAAGAAGGTAGGGACATGGCCTTCAGGACCTAGCCGAGTGGACCCTACCACCTACCTCAACCTCAGTTTACAAGATAATACAATTAGTGTGGTTGGGACAGGGCCTTCAGGACCCCGCTCATCGGACCCCACCACCTACATCAACGATAATTTATAGGAAGGCTGGAGTAGGGCCTTCAGGACCCCGCCGAGCGGGCCCCACAACCTACCTCATCGCCATTTTATAAGAAGGTTGGGGCAGGGCCTTCAGGGCCCTGCCGAGAGGACCCCAACACGTACCTCAACGCCAGTTTATTAGAAGGTTTGGGCTGGGCCTTCAGGACCCCGCCGAGCAGGCCCCACAACCTACCTCAACGCCATTTTATAAGAAGGTTGGGGCAGGGCCTTCAGGACCCCTCCAAGCGAGCCACACCACTTACCTAAACGCCAGTTTATAAGAAGGTTGGAGCAGGGCCTTCAGGACCCCGCGAGCGGACCCCTCCACCTACCTCAAGGCAAGTTTATAAGAAGGTTGGGGCAGGGCCTTCAGGACCCCACCGAGCGGACCGCACCACCTACCTCTACCTCAGTTTAAAAGATAATACAATTAGTGTGGTTGGGTTATGGCCTTCAGGACCCTGACGAGCGGACCCCACCACCGACCTCAACGCCAGTGTACAAGAAGGTTGGGGTAGGGTCTTCAGCACCCCGCTCATCGGACCCCACCACCTACATCAACCATAATTTATAGGAAGGCTGGGGTAGGGCCTTCAGGGGGGCGTAGGGCAAAATTCCTAACTCGTTTATTTACCGTCCGATTTTGTTCAGTTTTGGTACACAAGACAGAGTGTTCTCACTCTTTCTTGAAAATATTTATCAAAAATATACCTCAAACAACAACTGAGAAAAGACTGATTTACTGAAATTGCCCTTGGGGCAATACTTCATTCTTATATGGGACTACGTAAGGTGGTTTTGACACTTGGTGCCGAGAGTACAATGCTAATACTTATTTTGACCGATTGTTCCCTCTAAAATACCTTACCGTTATTTCACAAAAAAATAAAGTTTGTTAGTTCTGGAATATTGCAAAAAAATCTGCCCTTTACTCCCACATAACTCCCAAAGTATTTGGAATATTTTCAAAAACTCAACGGTCAAAATAAGAGAAATCATTATTCTACAATGTCTGTGCATATTATTCCATTTAATTAAGTAATAAAGGAATTATTTGTTGCCCTAGGTGAATAAGTTACTTCCGAGATATCGGCCGGGAATGCCGGCCGGCCCCCCGTCTCAAAAAAAAAAATTTTTTTTCGCGAAAATCGCGTTTGTTTGGGTGTATTTCTTAGTAAACTGATGTTCTAGTGCAGTTATCCTCTTCAAAACACCGTTTTCTCTTACTCGGAGACTAAAGAATGGGACATGGAGAGGAGTAGCTCAATATTTATGGAAATATTCCCGATAATCTTTCGTCATATTATGGCCTATTTTATTCAGCCTAGAGTATATAACATGTTTGTATGTTATTTAGAGTGTTTATTATATCATATTAGATCAATTCTGATAGACAAATAAGCCGTAAAGTTGATATATAAGCTGATATACGCGTAATAATGGGTGATTCCTGGCTGGCACCTCAAGCGCGGGAACACTGCCGAGCGTTCCCATCTGGTTCCCGGCAGTCACTAAGTCTCGGGATAAGTCCCGCCTACTATTTTATGATGCCAAATAGTCAGTTATTATATTAGAAAGAATAATGCAAGAAAAGGCGATAAAAAAACAAGAAAATAACTCCAAAAAATATATAGGCCGTGAGCAGACTCGGTACCAACATCGCCGTCACCATACCTGATATAAATGACTATAATTTCTTGTACAAACGTCGTAGAACATTCATTCTGGTACCATTGTGTTGCCAAAGAGTTGAGCTTTTTTTCAGTATATATAACTCAATATCCATATTTTTTCGATTTTTCGGTGAGCGCGCGCGGCAAATTGCCCTACAGCCCCCTTCAGGACCCCGCCGAGCGGACCCCACCACCTTGTGAAACGCCAGTTTAAAAGAAGGTTTTGTTAGGGCCTTCTGGACTCCGCCGAGCGGACCCCACGACCTACCTCAACAAAAGTTTATAAGAAGGTTGGGGTAGGGCCTTCTGGACTCCGATGAGCGGACCCCTCCGCATACCTCAACGCAAGTTTATCAGAAGGTTTGGGCATGGTCTTCAGGACCCCCCCGAGCTTACCCCACCACCTACCTCAACGCCAGTTTATAAGAAGGTTGGGGCAGGGTCTTCAGGACCAACCTGAGCGGACCCCACCACCTCCCTCAACGCCAATTTATTAGAAGGTTGGGGTAGGGTCTTCAGGACCCTGCCGAGCAGACCCCACACCCTCCCTCAACGCCAATTTACGAGAAAGTTGGGGTAGGGCCATCAGGATTCCGCCGAGCGGACCCCACCACATACCTCAACGAAAGTTTATAAGAAGGCTGTGGCAGGGTCTTCAGGACCCCGCCGAGCGGACCCCACCACCTACTTCAACGCCAGTTTATTAGAAGGTTTGGGTAGGGCCTTCCGGACCACGCCGAGCGGACCCCACCACCTACCTCAACGCCAGTTTATGAGAAGGTTGGGGCAGTGCCTTCAGGACCCCGCCGAGAGGACCCCACCACGTACCTCAACGCCAGTTTATATGAAGGTTGGGGCAGGGCCTTCAGGACCCCGCCGAGCGGGGCCAACCACCTACCTAAACGCCAGTTTAAAAGAAGGTTGGGGTAGGGCCTTCAGGACCCCGCCGAGCGGACCCATCCACCTACCTCTACGCAAGTTTATAAGAAGGTTGGTGTTGGGCCTTCAGGACCCCGCCGAGCTGACCACACCACCTACCTCAACGTCAGTGTATGAGGATGTTGTGTAGGGTCTTCAGGACCCCGCCGAGCGGTCCCCACCACCTACTTCAACGAAAGTTTATAGGAAGGTAGGGGTAGGGCCTTCAGGACACCGTCTAGCGGACCCCACTTTCTACCTCAACGAAAGTTCATAAGAAGGTTGGGGCATCGTCTTCAGGACCTCGCCGAGCGGACCCATCCACCTACCTCAAAGCAAGTTTATAAGAAGGTAGGGGCAAGGCCTTCAGGACCCCGCTGAGCGGACCCCACCACCTACCTCAACCCAAGTGTAAAAGAAGGTTGGGGTAGGGTCTTCAGGACCCCGCTCATCGGACCCCATCACCTACATCAACGATAATTTATAGGAAGGCTGGGGTAGGGACTTCAGGACCCCGCAGAGCGGACCCCACCACATACCTCAACGAGAGTTTATAAGAAAGTTTGGGCTGGGCCTTCAGGACCCCGCCGAGCGGGCCCCACAAAATACCTCAAAGCCATTTTATAAAAAGGTTGGGGCAGGGCCTTCAGGACCCCGACGAGCAGACCCCACCATCTCCCTCAACGCCAATTTATAAGAAGGTTGGGGTAGGGCCTTCAGGACTCCTCCGAGCGGACCCCACTTCCTACCTCAACGAAAGTTTATAAGAAGGTTGGGGCAGGGCCTTCAGGACCCCGCCGTGCGGGCCCCACAACCTACCTCAACGCCATTTTATAAGAAGGTTGGGGCAGGTCCTTCAGGACCCCTCCGAGTGGACCCCACCACGTACCTCAACGCCAGTTTATTAGAAGGTTTGGACTGGGTCTTCAGGACCCCGCCGAGCGGTCCCCACAACGTGCCTCAACGCCATTTTATAAGAAGGTTGGGGCAGGGCGTTCAGGACCCAGGCGAGCGGGCCCCACCACCTACCTAAACGCCAGTTTATAAGAAGGTTGGGGTAGGGCCTTCAGGACCCCGCCGAGCGGACCCATCCACCTACCTCAACGCAAGTTTATGAGATGGTTGGTGCAAGGCCTTCAGGACCCCGCCCAGCTGACTCCACCACCTACCTCAACGAAAGTTTATAAGAATGTTGGGGTTGGGCCTTCAGGACCCCGCCGAGCGGACCCCACCACCTACCTGAACGCCAGTATATAAGAATGTTGTGGCAGGGTCTTCAGGACCCAGCCGAGCGGACCCCACCACCTACCTCAACCTCTGTTTATAAGATAATACAATTAGTGTGGTTGGGACAGGGCCTTCAGGACACCGCCGAGCGGACCCCGCCACCTACCTCAACGCCAGTGTACAAGAAGGTTGGGGTAGGGTCTTCAGGACCCCGCTCATCAGACCCAACCACTTACATCAACGATAATTGAGAGGAAAGCTGGGGTAGGGCCTTCAGGACCCCGCCGAGCGGACCCCACCACGTACCTCAACGCCAGTTTATAAGAAAGTTTTGTTCTGCGCCTTCAGTACCCCGCCGAGCGGGCCCCACAACCTACCTCAACGCCATTTCATTAAAAGGTTGGGGCAGGGCCTTCAGGACCCCGCCGAGCGGACCCCACCACCTACCTCAACGCCAGTTTATTAGAAGGTTTTGGCTTGGTCTTCAGGACCCCGCCGAGCAGGCCACTCAAGCTACCTCAACGCCATTTTACAAGAAGCTTGGGGCAGGGCCTTCAGGACCCCGCCGAGCAGGCCGCACCACCTACCTAAACGCCAGTTTATAAGAAGGTTGGGGTAGGGCCTTCAGGACCCCGCCGAGCGGACTCATCCACCTACCTCAATGCAAGTTTATGAGATGGTTGGGGCAAGGCTTTCAGGACCCCGCCTAACTGACCCCACCACCTACCTCAACGAAGGTTTATAAGAAGATTGGGGTTGGGCCTTCAGGACCCCGCCGAGCGGACCCCACCACCTACCTCAACGCCAGTGTTTAAGAATGTTTTGGCAGGGTCTTCAGGACCCCGCCGAGCGGACCCCACCACCTACTTCAACGAAAGTTTATAGGAAGGTTAGGGTACGGCCTCCAGGACTCCGTCTAGCGGACCCCACCACCTACCTCAACGAAAGTTTACAAGAAGGTTGGATTAGGGCCTTCAGGACTCCGCCGAGCGGACCCCACTTCCTACCTCAAGGCAAGTTTATAAGAAGGTTGGGGCAGGGGCTTCAGGACACCACCGTGCGGACCCCACCACCTACCTCAACCTCATTTTATAAGATAATACAATTAGTGAGGATGGGTCAGGGCCTTTTGCACCGCGCCGAGCGGACCCCACCTCCTACCTCAACGCCAGTGTACAAGAAGGTTGGGGTAGGGTCTTCAGGACCCCGCCCATCGGACCCCACCACCTACGTCAACGATAATTTATAGGAAGGCTGGGATAGGGCCTTCAGGACCCCGCTGAGCGGACCCCACCACCTTCCGCCACGCCAGTTTATAAGAAACGTGGGGTAGAGCCTTCTGGACTCCGCCGAGCGGACCCCACGACCTACCTCAACAAAAGTTTATAGGAAGGTTGGGGTAGGGCCTTCAGGACTCCGTCTAGCGGACCCCACCACCTACCTAAACGAAAGTTTATAGGAAGGTTGGATTAGGGCCTTCAGGACCCCGCTGAGCGGACCCCACCACCTTCCGCCACGCCAGTTTACAAGAAGGTTGGGGCAGTGTCTTCAGGACCCCGCCGAGCGGACCCCTTCGCATACCTCCACGCAAGTTTATGAGATGGTTGGGGCAAGGCCTTCAGGACCCCGCCTAGTTGACCCAACCACCTACCTCAACGAAAGTTTATAAGAAGGTTGGGGTTGGGCCTTCAGGACCCCGCCGAGCGGACCCCACCACCTACCTCAACGCCAGTGTATAAGAATGTTTTGGCAGGGTCTTCAGGACCCTGCTGAGCGTACCCCTCCACCTACTTCAACGAAAGTTTATAGGAAGGTTGGGGTAGGGCCTTCAGGACTCCGTCTAGCGGACCCCACCACCTACCTCAACGAAAGTTTATAAGAAGGTTGGAATAGGGCCTTCAGGACTCCGCCGAGCGGACCCCACTTCCTACCTCAACGGAAGTTTATAAGAAGATTGGGGCTGGGTCTTCAGGACCCCGCCGAGCGGACCCCTACACCTTCCTCAAGGGAAGTTTATGAAAAGGTTGGGGCAGGGGCTTCAGGACACCACAGAGCGGACCCCACCACCTACCTCAACCTGAGTTTATAAGATAATAGTTAGTGAGGTTGGGTCAGGGCCTTCAGGACCCCGCAGAGCGGACCCCACCACCTACCTCAACGCCAGTGTACAAGAAGGTTGGGGTAGGGTCTTCAGGACCCCGCCCATCGCACCCCACCACCTGCATCAACGATAATTTATAGGAAGGCTGTGCTAGTGCCTTAAGGACCCTGCCGAGCGGACCCCACCACCTTCCGCCACGCCAGTTTATAAGAAGGTTGGGGTAGGGCCTTCTGGACTCCGCCGAGCGGACCCCACGACCTACCTCAACAAAAGTTTATAGGAAGGTTGGGGTAGGGTCTTCAAGACCCCTCAGAGCTGACCCCTCCGCATACCTCAACACAAGTTTATAAGAAGGTTTGGGCATGGTCTTCAGGACCCTTCCGTGCAGACCCCACCACCTACCTCAACGCCAGTTTATAAGAAGGTTGGGGCAGGGTCTTCAGGACCGCACCGAGCGGACCCCACCACCTCCCTCAACGCCAATTTACTAGAAGGTTGGGGTAGGGTCTTCAGGACCCCCCCGAGCGGTCCCCACCACCTCCTTCAACGCCAATTTATTAGAAGGTTGGGGTACGGCCTTCAGGACTCCGCCGAGCGCACCCCACCACATACCTCAACGCCAGTTTATTAGAAGGTTTGGGTATGGCCTTCAGGACCACGCAGAGAGGACCCCACCACGTACCTCAACGCCAGTTTATAAGAAGGTTGGGGCAGTGGCTTCAGGACCCCGCGAAGAGGACCCCACCACGTACCTCAACGCCAGTTTATAAGAAGGTTGGGGTAGGGCCTTCAGGACCCCGCTGAGCGGACCCCTCCACCTACCTCAAGTTTATAAGAAGGATGGGGTTGGGCCTTGAGGACCCCGCCGAGCTAACCACACCACCTACATCAACGTCAGTGTATGAGAATGTTGTGGTAGTGTCTTCAGGAAACCGCCGAGCGGACCCCACTTCCTACCTCAACGAAAGTTTATAAGAAGGTTGGGGCAGATTCTTCAGGACCCCGCCGAGCGGACCCCTCCACCTACCTCAAGGCAAGTTTGTAAGAAGTTTGGGGCAGGGCCTTCAGGACCCCGCCGAGAGGACCCCACCACCTACCTCAACCTCAGTTTACAAGATAATACAATTAGTGTGGTTGGGACAGGGCCTTCAGGACCCCGTTCATCGGACCCCACCACCTACATCAACGATAATT
This sequence comes from Cherax quadricarinatus, assembly GCF_038502225.1. Classification (NCBI taxonomy): domain Eukaryota; kingdom Metazoa; phylum Arthropoda; class Malacostraca; order Decapoda; family Parastacidae; genus Cherax; species Cherax quadricarinatus. The sequence continues at coordinate 47,677 of NW_027197003.1, read as the reverse complement.
TATAGGAAGGCTGGAGTAGGGCCTTCAGGACTGGGCATTCAGGACCCCGCCGAGCGGGCCCCACAACCTACCTCAACGCCATTTTATAAGAAGGTTGGGGCAGGGCCTTCAGCACCCCTCCGAGCAGGCCCCACCACCTACCTAAACGCCAGTTTATAAGAAGGTTGGGGTAGGGCCTTCAGGACCCCACCGAGCGGACCCATCCACCTACCTCAACGCAAGTTTATGAGATGGTTGGTGCAAGGCCTTCAGGACCCCACCCAGCTGACCCCACCTATCTCACCGAAAGTTTATAAGAAGGTTGTGGCAGGGTCTTCAGGACCCCGCCGAGCGGACCCCACCACCTACTTTAACGAAAGTTTATAAGAAGGTAGGGGTAGGGCCTTCTGGACTCCGTCTAGCGGACCCCACTTCCTACCTCAACGAATGTTTATAAGAAGGTTGGTGCAGGGTCTTCAGGACCCTGCCGAGCGGACCCCTGCACCTACCTCAAGGCAAGTTTATAAGAAGGTGGGGGCAGGGCCTTCAGGACCCCACCGAGCGGACCCCACCACCTACCTCACCCTCAGTTTATAAGTTAATAAAATTAGTGTGGTTGGGTCAGGGCCTTCAGGACCCCGCCGAGCGGACCCCACCACCGACCTCAACGCCAGTGTTCAAGAAGGTTCGGGTAGGGTCTTCAGTACCCCGCCCATCGGACCCCACCACGTACTTCAACGATAATTTATAGGAAAGCTGGGGTATGGCCTTCAGGACCCCGCCGAGCGGACCCCACCACCTTCCGAAACGCCAGTGTGAGGGAAAAGTTCAATAGATAGGAGTAGAGAGGATATATATATATATATATATATATATATATATATATATATATATATATATATATATATATATACATATTAACAATAGTTTCATTGCACTCGCTGCCTGACCACGGTCGAGTGAGGTTGTGCGCTGCACCCCTCTGCTTTTTTCAGGCGAGCTACCTTGTATCAATATGGCGCTGAGTGTGAGGAGGCGCGTAAATACCATTGGTATTGAGCTGCTTCGTGGCGCGATTTCACCCTCTTCAGTGCAAGTCTTACTCCCAACAATCATTAGGGAGACCTATGGAATCCAGGACGATGAGGTGTATGGTGTAGCCCTGAATGGGGCTTATAGAATCTTCGTCAAACTGAATTCCACGTCCGTGTATGAGTCTTTGGTGACGAGATTCCAAGACGTGAGTCTTGACGCTACTCCAGCTGTGAAGGTGCGTTTGATCGACGTATCTCGCCACTTTACGTGGGTTAAGATACGTAATGTCCCATTTGAGGCAGATGAGGCTGACATAAGGAGTGTTTTTGAGACATATGGAACCGTACATCTGGCACAAAAGGGCAAGTGGACGGCAGGTGCTTACATGGGACGTCCGGAGGGTACCTTTTCCCTGAAGATGACTCTGAGACATCCCATACCGTCTTACGTCGCGTTGGAGGACTTCAGGACGCAAGTTATGGTATCGTATGCCGGACAGAGACGTACGTGCAGAATATGTGGGGCGTACGACCATATGGCGGCAGAGTGCGTGAAGCTGAGGAGGGCGCCAGCGCAAACTGCTGAAGCACCAGTTACCAGCGTGATAGCTGTTGAGAGCCCAGTGCGAAAGCAAGGGCCTGGGCGCTTGTGGAGTGAAGAGGTGGAGGATTCCAAAGAGGAGACTGGCATGTGTGAGGTAAGCTGTGATGTAAAAATATCTGTTACTACACAAAGGAAAAGTACAGAAGTGCAAGTGCAGGAGGAGGTGCAGGCTCTAGAGGAAGAGCTTCAGGAAGTGTTAAGGACATTGACACCGCCTGCAGAGGATGTTGTTCCTGAGCTGGTGAGAGGCACGGCGTTGCCTGTAGAGGAATATAAGGATAAAAAACATAGCAGGGTTGACGGGCCAACTAGTAAGAGAGAGTTGTCGCCGTGTGTTGTGGAATGGGGCGTGGTGGAGGTTGAGGTTCATCGTGAGGGAACCTCAGAAGATAACATGGATGTAGAGGGCATCACGAGGAAGAGAGCGGCGGCGTCAGACTCAGATGATGTCCTGACGCCGGCGCAGAGGTCTGGGAGGAAGGAAGAGCAATGTCGAAGCAGTCACGATAAGAGGCATCGCAAAAAAGGGGGAGGGGTTGATGGTGTGAAGCCTTGTGCTGGCTCTGGGGCAGGAGGCCCTGGGATGAATGAAGAGAGGAGGAAGGGTTGGAAACTATAAAGAGGCCTTAGGTGTATGACTGTGAACGTAAATGGACTGTGTAATAGTGTGAAGAAGGAATGGTTTCGAATGTTTCTGTATAAATATAGGGTGAATGTAGTGTTCCTGCAAGAACACAATTTCAAGGAGGGAAGAGTGCTCGAGGTCTAGGGGTTTCAGGTCATGACTCTGCCATCTGCACGTCTGAAAGGTGGTGTGGGTATATTGATCAGGGAGGCAAGCCCGTTTGTGTTGCTAAGAAGTGAGGGGGGAGGGGGGGAAGAGTATTGCGCGTGGATGGGTGGTGGATGGGGCAGAGGGTATCTTTTGTATGTGTGTATGCACCAGCGGAAAATGATGTGAGGGTAAAAAGGGATTTTGTATGTGAAGAACTAGTTTTCTTCTTACGTGGTTTACCTGCAGTGGCCGTCGTTGGTGGGGACTGGAACTGCGTTATTTTTTTTTTATATTTTATTGAAAAACGCAATACATAGTTATACATGTAAACAATGTAAGCAATGAAACGTATCCATTATATATAACAAAAGAAAACTCCACATTCCCTACCGTAGCACTAAACTTATACATAAGAACTAAACTAAAGACAGCCCACAGCTTCATATACAGGTGGGTTTAATACATCCAAAATTGCAGCCATAAACACAATATACAATATAACCCAAAGAATGTCACAGGTATTGACATTTTACTTAAAACTGTATGTACGAAGACATTCTCAATTATCCAAAAATTCTTTACACACTTACTATTGTTGTATATTAAACTTCATATCAAATACATAATACATAACACCTCAATAATTACGAAACAAATAAAGGTTAGAAAATAACAATCTCCACACCTCACCACAGAAAAACTAAACACAGTACAATATAACAAATGATTCGTCCCACCTCACTTCCATACACTACATTCACCCCACCTCACTTCCATACACTACATTCATCCCACCTCACGTCCATACACTACATTCATCACCACAAGCGAACTTACACAATCACGTATATTTAGTAATATTTTTCAAATATAATTTCCAGTGTTGAGTAACAAACTTCTTCTACCATATAATGAAATATACATAGTCATTACTATTAAACATTAACTGAAACGAGACTATATTCTTATTCTACAGACCGCAGCATTTCTTGCCTCACCATCCTAACCCTACTTAACACATTGTACATCAACACATCCTTATATACCCATCACTCGTCAATAATATTCCTTGAACTTCACCGAATACCAATATACAACCCATACTGAGTACATGAAATTCTCTCTTACATACTGCTATATACACTTGATGTATGATAAAAATCACACACATTGCATTATCTCATTATTAGCAGTACATTTGGTACACAGACATATTTATCACGCCCGCATGTCCTTTGCTTTAATACAACCACCAATTCTGATAATACATTACAACATATTCCAAATTTAACTTATCCATAACATACATCAGTATACCATTCTGAGTATGACCGTATACTTTTCACATGCACACAAATATTGCTCATTTCCATGTCCATAAAAATCTTAACAACTTTTCCCTTACAAACCACCACAAACGTACTTAAAACACACTCCACAACTACGCTGCCATTTCACACCATATCATGGAACTCCTCATACATTCCCAAATTCTGAGACGAGCCCGGTGCAACCCCTGAAAATCCAACCACAACCCCCCCCCCCTTTTTTTTTTTTTTTTTTTTTTTTTTTTTTTTTTTTTTTCCCTCACTCCGCCAACAAACCTCTGACATTCATACTTCGATATCCTTCAGGAAAAACCCTTTCCCATCTACTTCCATATATCCCCCTATTACGACTAAGTGTTTTGTACATTGTTGCAGCCAATACCTTCTTTCGCACCATCCAATCCCCATTACCCCTCGTGGCCCATGATACGAAAACAAAATCCGTTATGATGTAGACCAAAGCACGCTGCACAGACTCTTCCACACCTCCCACATCTAAACTCAATGCCCTTAATACCGATATCCCTCCCCCACCCACCCTCCTCAAAATCCCACCCATCCACTCCCGTATACACTCCAAATTTTTACAAAAATATACTACATGAAAAGCTGTCTCCCTATCCCCACACACCCTACATACGTCCTCCACCATCAACCCTCTCTCCCGAAGCACCACACCAGACGGCAATATTCCATGAAGGAAACGAAACATTACCTCTTGGTCTGATGCGCACCAACCGCAACCTTACCCAAATATCTCCCCATGCATACATTGGGTATATGCCCTCAACATTTGCAATCACCCTCACCCCTACAGCACGCTCCAGAACACCTACCCGTATCCTAGACGGATCTCTAACATACAATAAAGCTCGCAGCACATCCTCACACTCTCTCATCTCTGATCCTACCCACCACCTTCGTGCCTCCTCATATAATGCTTGCACACCCTTCCCCACACGACCTTCCACTCGGAGAAACCCCCTCTTCAAATATATACACTTAACCCTTAATCTTATATCTAATAAACCCAATCCACCTTTGTCGACCGGTAGCATAACAACACTTCTACCCAACCAATCACACCCAGAACCCCATATATATCGAAAAACCTTTTTTAGCATTCTAGTTATGTCCGGTCCTGCCAACGGATATACTGCTGCCACATGCCAGACCATACTATATAACATCACATTCACCACTATTACACGTTGATGTATCGTCAAATGCAAGGGTCTCAAAACATTTAACCTACCCACCAACCTATCCACTGCCCTCCCAGAATTAAGCATCCATGCCTCCCCGGCATTCCCCATATAAATTATCCCACACACCTTTAGTCTATCCACCACACACCAACGCACAGCTGTTTCCCATCGCGCCCTCCCTACCCAATTCCCTAAGACCAACAATTTCGATTTCTCCACATTCACTTTTAAACCTGTAACACCTTCAAAACCACCAATTACATCCTCCACCTCATGTAAAGTTTCCTCCCTGCTCATTAGAATTGTTGTATCATCCACATACACTATTATTCCCATCCCATCATTCTCCACACCACGTACCACCACTAAACATCGCCCCACTGCCCTATAAAAAGGGTCCTGTATACAAGCAAACAACAGTTGAGACAGAGGACAACCCTGCCTTATGCCTCTACCCATTGAAACCCACTCACCCAATTTCCCATTCACCTGCACACGTACACCTACCCTATTATACAAAGTCTCAATCCAACGTACCATCTCTTCCCCAAAACCCTGCCTCCGTAAGATATGCCACAGTGCCTTTCGTTCTACGCAATCATACGCAGCCTGCCAATCCAATGCTAAGACACCTCCCCCCCTTTCATTCTCCCCCTCCATACTTTCCACAAAATCTTTTATTATTCCATGTCCCTCATACATCGTCCTTCCAGGCACCCCATACTGACCTCTCGCAACAACTCTATCTATCACACACTTCAGCCTGTTCCCCAAGATTTTTGCGAATATCTTATAATCAGCACATAACAACGACAACGCCCTGTAGTTCTGCACTGTAGTAGGGCCTTCCCCTTTTGGAATCAATACTACTACTGCAGTACGCTGCAACTCACCCATCCTCCCCTCACTTTTCATCACATTCATCAGGTTCACTAAAAAATCCTTCAACACACTCCAATGCTTCACATAGAATTCACAAGGTAACCCATCTATACCTGGCGCTTTACCTCTCGCCATATTCTCCAAAGCTCTCCATACCTCCCCCTCTTCAATATCCCCTCCCAATGCCATACGATCACTTCCACTCGGCACACAAGATACATTCTCTCCCAATCTCTCTAAATCCTCACCGTTCACTCCTACATCCCGCAAATATTTTCCAAACCAACTATCCATAAAACCACTCATACCCTCAGTAGTTCTCAACTCCTGACCCTTCGTATACCCACCTAAGTTCTCGTGTACTACCAGCTTATCAATTTCCATTGCCAACCTGCGTCTCCGCTGACCCCGTAACACACAGGCTGACGGCCTGTCACCCCAAATCGCCTCCTCTAACCCACCTTGCACCCTCGCCTCATCAAATCTCTCATTGTGCATATCCCTTATCTGCCACTTTAATGCTTCAATTTCCTCCATTGGATACACACCTGTCACAGCACCCCTCTGATAACAACCCTGCAACCCCCCCTCTAAATACTGTTGAAGCCCACATGTCATCCATGCCTCATTCTTTCCCCTTCGCACATAATATTGCCTGATCCTCGTCTTCGCAACCCCATCCCACCACCCCAATAAATCGCTTGCACTCTTACCCCCACCCCATAAGTCCTCCCACAAACTTTCAAAATCCCCTCCCTCCACCCCCTCACCCAGTAGTCGTACATTCAGCTTCCAGTACCCCAAATATCTCTTAGGCAAACCGTCCCAATTTAAATCAGCATAAACCGCCCTATGATCTGAATAAACGACATTCACCGTCTGCACCCGCGTCACCCTCACTCCCCTTGTCACATACAACCTATCTAATCGTGCAGCATATCCCTTTCTATGAAATGTGTGCTCTATCTCGCAATCCCCTCCATCAACTATATCCCTCAATCCCACACCTCTCAATAGATCCCCTAAACCTGCCAAAAAACACCCTGCCCCTCTCGGTTCCACATCCTTCCTGCGCACCACACAGTTCCAGTCGCCACCAACTATTGTCACTGACGGTAATGACCGCAAATAATATACCAATACGTTATTCACAAATTCATTCTTTACCCTTACATCATTCTCAGCCTGCACATACACACAAACGACTGCCATCCGCTCACCTCTCCACCACCCATCTATTCTTAACACACGACCCCCCCCCCCCTTCACTCCTAAGAACAACAAACGGGCTCGTCTCTCGGATCAGGATTCCCACCCCTCCCTTCATTCGCTCCGAATACATCACAAACACTCTGTACCCATCCACCTCCAATTCCTTTCCCAGCTTGAAATTATGTTCCTGCACAAAAACAATGTCTATAGCATAACGTCTTAAAAATCCCTTTACCCACAGACGCTTCTCACTCGCACACAATCCATTAATATTCACTGTCATGCACCGGAAACCTACTTATGTGATTTCACCCTCTGCCCCTTTTCACCTTTCACTGACACGCTTTCAGTGTGTCTGCTTCGTCCACTTTTCTCTCCACTGCCCACTGGTGGCTTCCCCTGATCCAACACCTGACCAGGCGTACCTTTAGTGCTCCCACGCACCACATCAACCCACGGCTTTTTCCCCGGTCTCTGTGCCGGGGTCAAAACATCATCCGAGTCGGAATATGTCGCCGCCCTCTTACGGTTGACACACTCTGCATCCATTTCTAACTCACTGGATGCCTCCCTGTGAATCTCAGCAGTCACCTCAATCACTTCCACCACTCCTGGCGAGTCATCTGCCATGTTCGCCAATCTTCCAAGTTGCTCATCTTCAATCTGAACAGTACTCCTCACCATACTCAAGTGATCCTCAGAAACCTGCTTCTCAAAGGATTTTTCCTGCACGTTCACCAGTAGGCCTCCCTCTACCCGCACGTCACCAATCTGCACAGTCTTCCCGTTCTCCAAGGCAGATGCCTCACTTCCCACTAACTGTGACAGTGATGGGCTGGTACCCACCAGTGGCAGCTCACGCTCCACTTCCTCACTCCAGGAAGTGCCACTTCTATGTACAGGTGACTCATCAGCACGACCCACCTCTGGTTCTGGCTCTTTCACCATCTCACTACCTAGATCCTTTCTCCGCTGCCATCTCCCACACTGGGCCGCCATATGGTCATATGCACCACATAACCTACACGTCTTCTGCTGCCCAGCGTAGTACACCATTACTTGTGTCCTAAATGCATCCAGTATGAGGTAAGACGGGATGGCATGCCTCAACTCCATCTTGATCGTGAACGTACCATCCGGCAAGCCGGCATACGCCCCATCCGTCCATTTACCAGCCATAGCCAGGTGTACAGGTCCATTCTGTTCAAATACATACCGCAGATCAGTCTCGTCCGCCTCAAATGGCACATTTCGGACTTTCACCCATGTGAAATGCTTAGACACGTCGATTAGGCGAACACGTATCGCTGAATTAACGTCCACGCTCCTGTCCTGGTACTTGTCAACCAGCCATTCATACACTCCAGCTGATCTCAGCTTGACGAAAATACGATAGGCACCATTTAGTGCCACACAATACAGTTCTTGATCCGCAACACCATAGGTGTCACGGATAATTTGCGGTAAAAGCACTTGTGCAGACTGAGGCGTTATCGCACCACGCAACAATTCAATGCACACCGTGTGGAAACGCCTTCTCACAGACTGCGCCATGTTGTGAAAATATAAGTCTCCTCCAATGGCCAGTAGAGGGCAGTAGTCACAGGTCCGCACTCTGCTCAGGTCAAGCGGCGAATGGAACTGCGTTATTAGGAGGGCTGACGTGGAACCAAAAGGGGCGAGGCACGTGTCGGCGGCCTTGCGAGATCTTTTGAGGGATATTCAGTTGCGGGATGCGGTTGGAGGAGGGGCGTGGGAGGTAGAGCACACTTTTGTAAGACGGGGTTACGCTGCTAGGTTGGATAGGCTGTATATATCTCAAGGGGTTGGGTTGACATTTTTCCGTACAATAGAAGTAGCTTATTCGGATCATCGGGCGGTAGTAGCAGAGGTGGCGTGGGAGTCACTAGCAGGTATATCTAGGGGATATTGGAAATTAAATACAAGTGTGTTAGGTGATGAGGAGGGGATAGAGGGATTTGCAACGCTGTGGGAGGGGTTACGTGCAGAGATAAATGGGGTAGAGGATGTGGTGATGTGGTGGGATGGTGTGGCTAAAGAACGGATTAAGCAGTATTACGTAAAGGAAGGGAAACGTATCAATTCTTTAAAATATGGGCTTGCTAACTATTTGGAGGATAGATTACGGGGTTGTTATGCGAGGGGGGCGGTGGCGGGCACTTATCCAATGGATGAAATTATTGCAATTAAAGGGAGGCTGCGTGAGGTACAGGATGAGAGGTTCCAAGCGGTGCGGGTACAGGCGGAGGTGGAAGAGGTGTTATGGGGCGATAGACCTTCATCGTGCGTATTGCGTAGGCAGAAACAAAGACAGCAGGCAATGACTATTCCATGGTTGGAGGTTCATGAATCGATAGGAGGGTACAGGGAGTGGCAGGTCATACAAGCTACGGAAGGAATGGGGGCGTTTGCTGACAAGTGGTATGAGAAGTACTGGCAACGAGAAGGGGTAGAGGATGGGGTTTTAGAACAGGTGTGTGGGAGTGTGGTATGTCAGTTGCGTAACAGTGATAGGGAAGCACTGGGTGGGGAAATAACTGAGGGGGAAATATGGAGGGCTTTAAGTGGAATGCGAAAGGGCAAAGCACCGGGAATTGATGGACTCCCGGCAGAGTTTTATCAGCAGCATTGAGAATTATTGAGGCATTTTCTGGTTAGGTTATTAAATTGCATGAAGGAGAGAGGTGAGCTGGGTGAGAAGCAGGCAACGGCTGTCGTTGTATTGGTACCGAAGGGTAAGGGGCAGCATACGCTTCGGGATTACCGGGCGATCTCGTTGCTATGCGCAGATTATAAATTGTTTGCGAAGATTTTGGGAAATCGGGTCAAGTGTGTGGTGGGGCGGGTAGTATCAAAAACTCAGTTTGGTTTGCCAGGGAGGTCTATGGTGGAGGGGCATGGGTTACTTAGGGATTTCGTGGAGGCAAAAGAGGGGGGGGGGAGAGAGGGAGGTTTGGTGGCGCTCGATTGGCAAGGGGCATACGATAGAGTGGATCGGAAAGCATTGAAAGCCATCCTCAGGGGTCAGGGGTTTGGGGAAGAAATAGTGGGCTGGGTTGAGGCGTTGTATGGAGGTGCAATGGCGAGGGTACAGATTAATGGTCGATTGGGTGGGAAGATTGTAATGGGTAGGGGACTTAGGCAGGGGTGTCCTATGTCACAATTATTGTTTGCGTGCGTACAGGACCCCTTTTATAGATTGATGGAGCAGAGTATGTGTCACGTAGAGGGACCAGGGTGTGAGGTTGCGAGGGTTTGGCCAGTTTTAATTGGGTATGTGGATGATACAACTGTTCTGATCAGGGAGGGGATGTCAATGGACACATTAGACGGGGTAGTACAAATGTTCGCAGGGGCAACTGGTATGAGGGTAAATTCAGATAAATCCATGGTCATGGGGTTAGGAGCTTGGGCGGGTAGGGTTGATTGGGGTAGTGCAGTTGTGAGGAGGCAGGTGAATGTTAAAAATCTGCGGTCTTATTTATGCAGACGATCTACCTGTGGCACGCATGGAAAACTCGCTTAGGATGGTAGAAAGGATTCAGGGACGCTTGGGTGCATTGCGACCTTATCATTTGACCCTTGTGCAGCGTGCCATTGTTATTAATATCTTACTGTATAGCAAAGTATGGCACGTGGCAGCCGTGTTCCCATTAACTGGGCCAGCAATAACGAACATACTTAGGAAGGTTTTTAAATTCTTGTGGGGTTCGAGCTGTGATTGGATTAAGAGGGATGTGGTAATGTTACCTGTAAGTAAGGATGGGGCTGGGATTGCTGGACTTAAAGCGGAGGGTCAAATGTGTCTTCATTAAAAGGGAGGTGATGAGGGAAAGTGTGGGTGGGAGGGGAGTTTGGCCAGGATCCATAACAGATTGCAACGGATGTATACAGGAGTTGAGTTGCATGAGTGTGAAACTGTGTTGAGGGCTCTGGCGTGGGATGGAGAGCCAGCAAAGGTTAAAATAGGTAGGTTGTGTAGATTGTTAGCCGGGAGGGTTGTAGCGCCTGTAGAGGGAATTTTCCCCATGTATGCATGGGGAAGTATATGGAATAGGTTGAGTAGGATGAGGTTGCAACCTCGTGTTCGGGATGTAATGTATCGTTTTCTGCACGGCATTTTACCGTCGGGTGTGGTTCTACGGGATAGACGAGTCGTTGACGGGGGGGAGTGTGGGATATGTGGTGGGGAGGAGTCGGCTTTTCATGTAGTATATTTTTGTGATGGACTGAGGAGTGTCAAGGGGTGGTTAAATAGGCTGATAAATAGGATAGGGGGTAAAGGAATTTCTGTATTGAGAGCATTAAGTCTCGACGTGGGGGTTTTTTTTTTTATATTTTATTGAAAAACGCAATACATAGTTATACATGTAGACAATGTAAGCAATGAATCGTATCCATTATATATAACAAAAGAAAACTCCACATTCCCTACCGTAGCACTAAACTTATACATAAGAACTAAACTAAAGACAGCCCACAGCTTCATATACAGGTGGGTTTATTAGATCCAAAATTGCAGCCATAAACACAATATGCAATATAACCCAAAGAATGTCACAGGTATTGACATTTTACATAAAACTGTATGTACGAAGACATTCTCAATTATCCAAAAATTCTTTACACACTTATTATTGTTGTATATTAAACTTCATATCAAATACATAATACGTAACACCTCAATAATTACGAAACAAATAAAGGTTAGAAAATAACAATCTCCACACCTCACCACAGAAAAACTAAACACAGTACAATATAACAAATGATTCGTCCCACCTCACTTCCATACACTACATTCATCCCACCTCACTTCCATACACTACATTCATCCCACCTCACTTCCATACACTACATTCATCCCACCTCACTTCCATACACTACATTCGTCCCACCTCACTTCCATACACTACATTCATCCCACCTCACTTCCATACACTACATTCGTCCCACCTCACTTCCATACACTACATTCATCCCACCTCACTTCCATACACTACATTCATCCCACCTCACTTCCATACACTACATTCATCCCACCTCACTTCCATACACTACATTCGTCCCACCTCACTTCCATACACTACATTCGTCCCACCTCACTTCCATACACTACATTCATCCCACCTCACTTCCATACACTACATTCGTCCCACCTCACTTCCATACACTACATTCGTCCCACCTCACGTCCATACACTACATTCATCCCACAAGCGAACTTACACAATCACGTATATTTAGTAATATTTTTCAAATATAATTTCCAGTTTTAAGTAACAAACTTCTTCTACCATATAATAAAATATACCTAGTCATTACTATTAAACATTAACTGAAACGAGACTATATTCATATTCTACAGACCGCAGCATTTCTTGCCTCACCATCCTAACCCTACTTAACACATTGTACATCAACACATCCTTATATACCCATCACTCGTCAATAATATTCCTTGAACTTCACCGAATACCAATATACAACCCATACTGAGTACATGAAATTCTCTCTTACATACTGCTATATACACTTGATGTATGATAAAAATCACACACATTACATTATCTCATTATGAGCAGTACATTTGGTACACAGACATATTTATCACGCCCGCATGTCCTTTGCTTTAATACAACCACCAATCCTGATAATATATTACAACATATTCCAAATTTAACTTATCCATAACATACATCAGTATACCATGCTGAGTATGACCGTATACTTTTCACATGCACACAAATATTGCTCATTCCCATGTCCATAAAAATCTTAACAACTTTTCCCTTACAAACCACCACAAACTTACTTAAAACACACTCCACAACTACGCTGCCATTTCACACCATATCACGGAACTCCTCATACATTCCCAAATTCTGAGACGAGCCCGGTGCAACCCCTGAAAATCCAAACACATCCCCCCCCCCCCTTTTTTTTTTTTTTTTTTTTTTTTTTTTTTTTTTTTTTTTTTCCCTCACTCCGCCAACAAACCTCTGACATTCATACTTCGATATCCTTCAGGAAAAACCCTTTCCCATCTACTTCCATATATCCCCCTATTGCGACTAAGTGTTTTGTACATTGTTGCAGCCAATACCTTCTTTCGCACCATCCAATCCCCATTACCCCTCATGGCCCATGATACGAAAACAAAATCAGTTATGATGTACACCAAAGCACGCTGCACAGACTCTTCCACACCTCCCACATCTAAACTCAATGCCCTTAATACCGATATCCCTCCCCCACCCACCCTCCTCAAAATCCCACCCATCCACTCCCGTATGCACTCCAAATTTTTACAAAAATATACTACATGAAAAGCTGTCTCCCTATCCCCACACACCCTACATACGTCCTCCACCATCAACCCTCTCTCCCGAAGCACCACACCAGACGGCAATATTCCATGAAGGAAACGAAACATTACCTCTCTCACTCTTGGTCTGATGCGCACCAACTGCAACCTTACCCAAATGTCTCCCCATGCATACATTGGGTATATGCCCTCAACATTTGCAATCACCCTCACCCCTACAGCACGCTCCAGAACACCTACCCGTATCCTAGACGGATCTCTAACATACAATAAAGTTCGCAGCACATCCTCACACTCTCTCATCTCTGATCCTACCCACCACCTTCGTGCCTCCTCATATAATGCTTGCACACCCTTCCCTACACGACCTTCCACTCGGAGAAACCCCCTCTTCAAATATATACACTTAACCCTTAATCTTATATCTATTAAACCCAATCCACCTTTGTCGACCGGTAGCATAACAACACTTCTACCCAACCAATCACACCCAGAACCCCATATATATCGAAAAACCTTTTTTAGCATTCTAGTTATGTCCGGTCCCGCCAACGGATATACTGCTGCCACATGCCAGACCATACTATATAACATCACATTCACCACTATTACACGTTGATTTATCGTCAAATGCAAGGGTCTCAAAACATTTAACCTACCCACCAACCTATCCACTGCCCTTCCAGAATTAAGCATCCGTGCCTCCCCGGCATTCCCCATATAAATTATCCCACACACCTTTAGTCTATCCACCACACACCAACGCACAGCTGTTTCCCATCGCGCCCTCCCTACCCAATTACCTAAGACCAACAATTTCGATTTCTCCACATTCACTTTTAAACCTGTAACACCTTCAAAACCACCAATTACATCCTCCACCTCATGTAAACTTTCCTCCCTGCTTATTAGAATTGTTGTATCATCCACATACCCTATTATTCCCATCCCACCATTCTCCACACCATGTACCACCCCTAAACATCCCCCCACTGCCCTATAAAAAGGGTCCTGTATACAAGCAAACAACAGTTGAGACAGAGGACAACCCTGCCTTATGCCTCTACCCATTGAAACCCACTCACCCAATTTCCCATTCACCTGCACACGTACACCTACCCTATTATACAAAGTCTCAATCCAACGTACCATCTCTTCCCCAAAACCCTGCCTCCGTAAGATATGCCACAGTGCCTTTCGTTCTACGCAATCATATGCAGCCTGCCAATCCAATGCTAAGACACCTCCCCCCCTTTCATTCTCCCCCTCCATACTTTCCACAAAATCTTTTATTATTCCATGTCCCTCATACATCGTCCTTCCAGGCACCCCATACTGACCTCTCGCAACAACTCTATCTATCACACACTTCAGCCTGTTCCCCAAGATTTTTGCGAATATCTTATAATCAGCACATAACGACAATGCCCTGTAGTTCTGCACTGTAGTAGGGCCTTTCCCTTTTGGAATCAATACTACTACTGCAGTACGCTGCAACTCACCCATCCTCCCCTCACTTTTCATCACATTCATCAGTTTCACTAAAAAATCCTTCAACACACTCCAATGCTTCACATAGAATTCACAAGGTAACCCATCTATACCTGGCGCTTTACCTCTCGCCATATTCTCCAAAGCTCTCCATACCTCCCCCTCTTCAATATCCCCTCCCAATGCCATACGATCACTTACACTCAGCACACAAGATACATTCTCTCCCAATCTCTCTAAATCCTCACCGTTCACTCCTACACACCGCAAATATTTTCCAAACCAACTATCCATAAAACCACTCATACCCTCAGTAGTTCTCAACTCCTGACCCTTCGTATACCCACCTAAGTTCTCGTGTACTACCAGCTTATCAATTTCCATTGCCAACCTGCGTCTCCGCTGACCCCGTAACACACAGGCTGACGGCCTGTCACCCCAAATCGCCTCCTCTAACCCACCTTGCACCCTCGCCTCATCAAATCTCTCATTGTGCATATCCCTTATCTGCCACTTTAATGCTTCAATTTCCTCCATTGGATACACACCTGTCACAGCACCCCTCTGATAACAACCCTGCAACCGCCCCTCTAAATACTGTTGAAGCCCATATGTCATCCATGCCTCATTCTTTCCCCTTCGCACATAATATTGCCTGATCCTCGTCTTCGCAACCCCATCCCACCACCCCAATAAATCGCTTGCACTCTTACCCCCACCCCATAAGTCCTCCCACAAACTTTCAAAATCCCCTCCCTCCACCCCCTCACCCAGTAATCGTACATTCAGCTTCCAGTACCCCAAATATCTCTTAGGCAAACCGTCCCAATTTAAATCAGCATAAACCGCCCTATGATCTGAATAAGCGACATTCACCGTCTGCACCCGCGTCACCCTCACTCCCCTTGTCACATACAACCTATCTAATCGTGCAGCATATCCCTTTCTATGAAATGTGTGCTCTATCTCGCAATCCCCTCCATCAACTATATCCCTCAATCCCACACCTCTCAATAGATCCCCTAAACCTGCCAAAAAACACCCTGCCCCTCTCGGTTCCACATCCTTCCTGCGCACCACACAGTTCCAGTCGCCACCAACTATTGTCACTGACGGTAATGACCGCAAATAATATACCAATACGTTATTCACAAATTCATTCTTTACCCTTACATCATTCTCAGCCGGCACATACACACAAACGACTGCCATCCGCTCACCTCTCCACCACCCATCTATTCTTAACACACGACCCCCCCCCCTTTCACTCCTAAGAACAACAAACGGGCTCGTCTCTCGGATCAGGATTCCCACCCCTCCCTTCATTCGCTCCGAATACATCACAAACACTCTGTACCCATCCACCTCCAATTCCTTTCCCAGCTTGAAATTATGTTCCTGCACAAAAACAATGTCTATAGCATAACGTCTTAAAAATCCCTTTACCCACAGACGCTTCTCACTCGCACACAATCCATTAATATTCACTGTCATGCACCGGAAACCTACTTATGTGATTTCACCCTCTGCCCCTTTTCACCTTTCACTGACACGCTTTCAGTGTGTCTGCTTCGTCCACTTTTCTCTCCACTGCCCACTGGTGGCTTCCCCTGATCCAACACCTGACCAGGCGTACCTTTAGTGCTCCCACGCACCACATCAACCCACGGCTTTTTCCCCGGTCTCTGTGCCGGGGTCAAAACATCATCCGAGTCGGAATATGTCGCCGCCCTCTTACGGTTGACACACTCTGCATCCATTTCTAACTCACTGGATGCCTCCCTGTGAATCTCAGCAGTCACCTCAATCACTTCCACCACTCCTGGCGAGTCATCTGCCATGTTCGCCAATCTTCCAAGTTGCTCATCTTCAATCTGAACAGTACTCCTCACCATACTCAAGTGATCCTCAGATACCTGCTTCTCAAAGGATTTTTCCTGCACGTTCACCAGTAGGCCTCCCTCTACCCGCACGTCACCAATCTGCACAGTCTTCCCGTTCTCCAAGGCAGATGCCTCACTTCCCACTAACTGTGACAGTGATGGGCTGGTACCCACCAGTGGCAGCTCACGCTCCACTTCCTCACTCCAGGAAGTGCCACTTCTATGTACAGGTGACTCATCAGCATGACCCACCTCTGGCTCTGGCTCTTTCACCATCTCACTACCTAGGTCCTTTCTCCGCTGCCATCTCCCACACTGGGCCGCCATATGGTCATATGCACCACATAACCTACACGTCTTCTGCTGCCCAGCGTAGTACACCATTACCTGTGTCCTAAATGCGTCCAGTATGACGTAAGACGGGATGGCATGCCTCAACTCCATCTTGATCGTGAATGTACCATCCGGCAAGCCGGCATACGCCCCATCCGTCCATTTACCAGCCATAGCCAGGTGTACAGGTCCATACTGTTCAAATACATACCGCAGATCAGTCTCGTCCGCCTCAAATGGCACATTTCGAACTTTCACCCATGTGTAATGCTTAGACACGTCGATTAGGCGAACACGTATCGCTGAATTAACATCCACGCTCCTGTTCTGGTACTTGTCAACCAGCCGTTCATACACTCCAGCTGATCTCAGCTTGACGAAAATACGATAGGCACCATTTAGTGCCACACCATACAGTTCTTGATCCGCAACACCATAGGTGTCACGGATAATTTGCGGTAAAAGCACTTGTGCAGACTGAGGCGTTATCGCACCACGCAACAATTCAATGCACACCGTGTGCAAACGCCTTCTCACAGACTGCGCCATGTTGTGAAAATATAAGTCTCCTCCAATGGCCAGCAGAGGGCAGTAGTCACACGTCCGCACTCTGCTCAGGTCAAGCGGCGAATGAATTTCTGTATTGAGAGCATTAAGTCTCGACGTGGGGGGTTGGGAGGAAAGTGTAATCAGAGCTGTGGGATACATTATGGCAGATTATATCTATGTAGTGTGGGGATTGCGGGGCAAACAGGTTACTGAGGTGAAGAGGAGGGTGTTAGCGGTAACGTTCTATAAAACGGTATGTAGAAATAGGGAAATTTATGGGAGGAGGTGGGTGAAGGATTTTTCAGAGGGATATAGGCAACTCACGTTACAGGTTTTATTGGACTTGTAATATACGAGGGAGGGGAGGGTATGATTGGAAAGTGTTGCTGGGGTAGGGAAGTCATGGGTGAAAACAGGGTCGCCTCCCTGGTAATGGATGACAATAAATGTTTGCGTGAGTGTTGGATGAGTGATGCGTGAGTGAATAATATGTGGACCACGGGTGCTAGCACCTGTGGAGCTGGCCAGTTTTTGTGTGACTGGACTATACACTTATTATATATATTGCGTGTGGTAATATTGATTTCCGGTAATGACATTGTAATTTGGAGTTTTGCTATAATAATTGCATGTCTTTGCCAACTTGTTTTCTAGGTGCCTTGCACTGCATAGTGTTGACGCTGTGATCATGCACGGTGTCCAGAGATATGCTGTGATATGTTTGTTTTAATGTCTGTGCATTATTGTTCGTCACTGGTGAGCTGCAATTTTCAGTTTTGTTTTGAGAGTAAAGAGTTTCATGTACGTCAGATAGTGTAAATAAAGTTGGGCAACAGTGGTGTTATAGGTTTTTTGTGTTTAGGTGCGTGCTAGGCACAGTCTTCATGTGTTACTTATGTCATGGTTATATTTTATGTTGTATTGTACTGTTGTCAATAGCAATTTGTTATGTCCATATAAGCTGTATAGAGCTTGAATGTCATAGTTGAAGCTGTTATTGTTTTTAACATTGGAACTGCATGTTTAAATGTGTATAGAAGCTTACATGTGATGGATTTTTGAGACTAAGTTTATACATATGGCTTTGTAGTCATTTTGTATGTCTTTGTGACTTTTCTATATCATCATTGTTGTGTAATACATATTGTTATGTACTTGAACCAATAGGACAATTACATAAAAAATTGTTTTGATCATTGCTGTGTGACATTAGATTAGGCAACATTCATTGTTTGCATGTTAGGTTGTAAATAGTGGGGTGGTTGGATAACCACTAGGGGGAGGGTAATATGTCTGTATAATATGTTCAGTGCAATGAATTGCATGGTCTGCAATCGATTATTCAGTACCATTTCAAGGGATGTGTATATAAAAGTGTTGTTCATATCATGTAATTCTGTTGAGTAGCTCCAACATGGTTTGTGTTAAGTGATAGGATGAGGGAGCAGGGAGGGGAGGGGTACCCAGGAGTTGTAAGTCTGGTGTGTAATGTTAGCTGTAGGTAGGATTGTGTTAATTTATAGACTTAAATGAGTTTTGTATATTATATTTTTGTAATGTCATGTTTTAAATAAAAAAAAAAAAAAAAAAGTTTAACTGCAGGATACTCATTAAGGTAGGGTCAGTCTAGCTCCCGATATTCCCGCCTTTTCTCCCCCAACCCCTAAATTGATAGTTTGTCTGCCGGCTACTAGTTAAGGTAGGGTAAGTCAGGCTCCCGTTTTTCCCGCCTTTTCTCCCCCTCCCTGAAAGTGATAGTTTGACTGCCGGCTGCTTGTTAAGGTAGGGTCAGTCTAGCTCCCGCTATCCCTTCCCCTCCCTCTTCCCCCCCCCCCGAAAGGTGACGTGTGGGGCTCTGGGTATACAGTAAATCACTCGACTCACAGCTCCCAACTCTACTCTTGGATGTCAGTGAGGGTCACCTGGCAATCAACGAGCAGAACCGGAGAAGGACTAACGTCCAGAGACTTCACCATTTTTTACGTACCTGTGCACCTGTATGAAATTGCAGGACATAACCCCACATCATTGCAGCGGTAAAGAACCTGCTTTCCTGTCATCGGGATATTATACTCACGGCAATAATCTGTGAAGATCTAGCCAGTGGTGGTCACCAACACCTGCGACCCCCCCCCCATCATCAGCAACGGTTACGATTTCAACAACAGTGTCACCAACACCAGACACCCACGTTTTATATACATTTAAATTAGCGTTGAATTCAGTTATCATTTATATTTTTCATTTTTCATTTTCTTTAATGTAGGATTAATATTTCATATTTAAGTGTTTTACATTTTATATTTTCTATATAATAAAGTGTTTATATTTGTCTGTTATTATTTCTTTTTTATTTTTATTTTATTATCACACTGGCCGATTCCCACCAAGGCAGGGTGGCCCGAAAAAGAAAAACTTTCACCATCATTCACTCCATCACTGTCTTGCCAGAAGGGTGCTTTACACTACAGTTTTTAAACTGCAACATTAACACCCCTCCTGCTGTATAGCCCTTGTGGCTTAGCGCTTCTTTTTGATTATAATAATAATAACACCCCTCCTTCAGAGTGCAGGCACTGTACTTCCCATCTCCAGGACTCAAGTCCGGCCTGCCGCTTTCCCTGAACCCCTTCATAAATGTTACTTTGCTCACACTCCAACAGCACGTCAAGTATTAAAAACCATTTGTCTCCATTCACTCCTATCAAACACGCTCACGCATGCCTGCTGGAAGTCCAAGCCCCTCGCACACAAAACCTCCTTTAACCCCTCCCTCCAACCCTTCCTAGGCCGACCCCTACCCCGCCTTCCTTCCACTACAGACTGATACACTCTTGAAGTCATTCTGTTTCGCTCCATTCTCTCTACATGTCCGAACCACCTCAACAACCCTTCCTCAGCCCTCTGGACAACAGTTTTGGTAATCCCGCACCTCCTCCTAACTTCCAAACTACGAATTCTCTGCATTATATTCACACCACACATTGCCCTCAGACATGACATCTCCACTGCCTCCAGCCTTCTCCTCGCTGCAACATTCATCACCCACGCTTCACACCCATATAAGAGCGTTGGTAAAACTATACTCTCATACATTCCCCTCTTTGCCTCCAAGGACAAAGTTCTTTGTCTCCACAGACTCCTAAGTGCAACACTCACTCTTTTTCCCTCATCAATTCTATGATTCACCTCATCCTTCATAGACCCATCCGCTGACACGTCCACTCCCAAATATCTGAATACGTTCACCTCCTCCATACTCTCTCCCTCCAATCTGATATTCAATCTTTCATCACCTAATCTTTTTGTTATCCTCATAACCTTACTCTTTCCTGTATTCACCTTTAATTTTCTTCTTTTGCACACCTTACCAAATTCATCCACCAATCTCTGCAGCTTCTCTTCAGAATCTCCCAAGAGCACAGTGTCATCAGCAAAGAGCAGCTGTGACAACTCCCACTTTGTGTGTGATTCTTTATCTTTTAACTCCACGCCTCTTGCCAAGACCCTCGCATTTACTTCTCTTACAACCCCATCTATAAATATATTAAACAACCACGGTGACATCACACATCCCTGTCTAAGGCCTACTTTTACTGGGAAAAAATTTCCCTCTTTCCTACATACTCTAACTTGAGCCTCACTATCCTCGTAAAAACTCTTCACTGCTTTCAGTAACCCACCTCCTACACCATACACTTGCAACATCTGCCACATTGCCCCCCACCTATCCACCCTGTCATACGCCTTTTCCAAATCCATAAATGCCACAAAGACCTCTTTAGCCTTATCTAAATACTGTTCACTTATATGTTTCACTGTAAACACCTGGTCCACACACCCCCTACCTTTCCTAAAGCCTCCTTGTTCATCTGCTATCCTATTCTCCGTCTTTCTCTTAATTCTCTCAATTATAACTCTACCATACACTTTACCAGGTACACTCAACAGACTTATCCCCCTATAATTTTTGCACTCTCTTTTATCCCCTTTGCCTTTATACAAAGGAACTATGCATGCTCTCTGCCAGTCCCTAGGTACCTTACCCTCTTCCATACATTTATTAAATAATTGCACCAACCACTCCAAAACTATATCCCCACCTGATTTTAACATTTCTATCTTTATCCCATCAATCCCGGCTGCCTTACCCCCTTTCATTTTACCTACTGCCTCACGAACTTCCCCCACACTCACAACTGGCTCTTCCTCACTCCTACAAGATGTTATTCCTCCTTGCCCTATACACGAAATCACAGCTTCCCTATCTTCATCAACATTTAACAATTCCTCAAAATATTCCCTCCATCTTTCCAATACCTCTAACTCTCCATTTAATAACTCTCCTCTCCTATTTTTAACTGACAAATCCATTTGTTCTCTAGGCTTTCTTAACTTGTTAATCTCACTCCAAAACTTTTTCTTATTTTCAACAAAATTTGTTGATAACATCTCACCCACTCTCTCATTTGCTCTCTTTTTACATTGCTTCACCACTCTCTTAACCTCTCTCTTTTTCTCCATATACTCTTCCCTCCTTGCATCACTTCTAATTTGTAAAAACTTCTCATATGCTAAGTTTTTCTCCCTTACTACTCTCTTTACATCATCATTCCACCAATCGCTCCTCTTCCCTCCTGCACCCACTTTCCTGTAACCACAAACTTCTGCTGAACACTCTAACACTACATTTTTAAACCTACCCCATACCTCTTCGACCCCATTGCCTATGCTCTCATTAGCCCATCTATCCTCCAATAGCTGTTTATATCTTACCCTAACTGCCTCCTCTTTTAGTTTATAAACCTTCACCTCTCTCTTCCCTGATGCTTCCATTCTCCTTGTATCCCATCTACCTTTTACTCTCAGTGTAGCTACAACTAGAAAGTGATCCGATATATCTGTGGCCCCTCTATAAACATGTACATCCTGAAGTCTACTCAACAGTCTTTTATCTACCAATACATAATCCAACAAACTACTGTCATTTCGCCCTACATCATATCGTGTATACTTATTTATGCTCTTTTTCTTAAAATATGTATTACCTATAACTAAACCCCTTTCTATACAAAGTTCAATCAAAGGGCTCCCATTATCATTTACACCTGGCACCCCAAACTTACCTACCACACCCTCTCTAAAAGTTTCTCCTACTTTAGCATTCAGGTCCCCTACCACAATTACTCTCTCACTTGGTTCAAAGGCTCCTATACATTCACTTAACATCTCCCAAAATCTCTCTCTCTCCTCTGCATTCCTCTCTTCTCCAGGTGCATACACGCTTATTATGACCCACTTCTCGCATCCAACCTTTCTTTTTCTATTCACTAATTTTCCTGAGGAGGAGCCAGCCTTGGTAATACTGTCTGAAGTTGTTACAGGGCTGAGTAAGCCTTCACAGCCATTTTATAAGAAGGTTTTGGTAGGGCCTTCCGGACTCCGCCGAGCGGACCCCACGACCTACCTCAACAAAAGTTTGTAGGAAGGTTGGGGCAGGGTCTTCAGGACCCCGCCGAGCGGACCCCTCCGCATACCTCAACACAAGTTTATAAGAAGGTTTGGGCATGGTCTTCAGGACCCCCCCGAGCAGACCCCACCACCTACATCAACGCCAGTTTATAAGAAGGTTGGGGCAGGGTCTTCAGGACCCCACCGACCGGTCCCCACCACCTCCCTCAACGCCAATTTATTAGAAGGTTGGGGTAGGGTCTTCAGGACCCCGCCGAGCAGACCCCACACCCTCCCTCAACGCCAATTTATGAGAAGGTTGGGGTAGGGCCTTCAGGATTCCGCCGAACGGACCCCACCATATACCTCAATGAAAGTTTATAAGAAGGTTGTGGCAGGGTCTTCAGGACCCCGCCGAGCGGACCCCACCACCTACTTCAACGCCAGTTTATTTTTTTTTTTTTTTTTATATTTTATTTTAAACATGACATTACAAAATATAATATGTAAAACTCATTTAAGTCTATAAATTAACACAATCCTCCCTACAGCTAATGTTACACACCACACTTACAACTCCGTGTGGGTACACCCCCCCCCTCCCTGCTCCCTCATCCTATCACTTAACCCAAACCTGTTGGAGCTACTCAACAGAATTACATGATATGAACAACACTTTTATATACACATCCCTCGAAATGGTACTTAATGATCGACTACAGACCATGAAATGCATTGCACTGAACATATACAGACATATTACCCCCCCCCCCCCGGTGGTTATCCAACCACCCCACTATTTACAACCTAACATACTATAAACAATGAATGTTACCTAATCTAATGTCACACAGCAATGACCCAAACATTAATTTATGTAATTGTCCTAATGGTTCAGTTACATAACAATATGTATTACACAACAATGGTGATATAGAAAAGTCACAAGGACATACAAAATTACTACAAAACCATAAGAATAAACTTAGTCTCAAAATCCAACACATGTAAGCCTTTACACATTTAAACATGCAATTCCAGTGTTAAAATCACACATCTTCAACTATGACATTCAAGCTCTATACAGCTTATATGGACATTACCTAGTGCTATTGACAACAGTACAATACAACATAAAATATAACCATGACACAAGTAACACATAAAGACTGTGCCTAGCACGCACCTAACCACAAAACCCTATAACACCACTGTTGCCCAACTTTATTTACACTATCTGACGTGCATTAACCTCTTTACTCTCAAAACAAAACTGAAAATTGCAGAACACCAGTGACGAACAATAATGCACAGACATTAATACAAACATATCACATCATATCTCTGGACACCGTGCATGATCACAGCATCAACACTATGCAGTGCAAGGCACCTAGAAAACAAGTTGGAGCAAACACATGCAATTATTATAGCAAATCTCCAAATTACAATGTCATTACCGTAAATCAATATTACCACACACAATATGTATAATAAGTATAAAGTCCTGTCACACAAAAACTGGCCAGCTCCACAGGTGCTAGCACCCGTGGTCCACATATTATTCACTCATGCATCACTCATCCAACACTCACGCAAAACTTTTGTTATCCATTACCAGGGAGGCAACCCTGTTTTCACCCCTGACTTCCCTACCCCAGCAACACTTTCCAATCATACCCTCCCCTCCCTCGTATATTACAAGTCTAATAAAACCTGTAACGTAAGTTGCCTATATCCCTCTGAAAAATCCTTCACCCACCTTCTCCCATAAATTTCCTTATTTCTACATACCGTTTTATAGAACGTTAACGCTAACACCCTCCTCTTCACCTCAGTAACCTGTTTACCCCGCAATCCCCACACTATATAGATATAATCTGCCATAATGTATCCCACAGCTCTGATTACACGTTCCTCCCAACCCCCCACGTCGAGACTTAATGCTCTCAATACAGAAATTCCTTTACCTCCTATCCTATTTATCACCCTATTTAACCACCCCTTGACACTCCTCAGTCCATCACAAAAATATACTACATGAAAAGCCGACTCCTCCCCACCACATATCCCACACTCCCCCCCGTCAACGACTCGTCTATCCCGTAGAACCACACCCGACGGTAAAATGCCGTGCAGAAAACGATACATTACATCCCGAACACGAGGTTGCAACCTCATCCTACTCAACCTATTCCATATACTTCCCCATGCATACATGGGGAAAATTCCCTCTAAAGGCGCTACAACCCTCCCGGCTAACAATCTACACAACCTACCTATTTTAACCTTTGCTGGCTCTCGATCCCACGCCAGAGCCCTCAACACAGTTTCACACTCATGCAACTCAACTCCTGTATACATCCGTTGCAATCTGTTATGGATCCTGGCCAACCCCTCCCCACCCACACTTTCCCTCATCACCTCCCTTTTAATGAAGACACATTTGACCCTCCGCTTTAAGTCCAGCAATCCCAGCCCCCCCTTACTTACAGGTAACATTACCACATCTCTCTTAATCCAATCACAGCTCGAACCCCACAAGAATTTAAAAACCTTCCTAAGTATGTTCGTTATTGCTGGCCCAGTTAATGGGAACACGGCTGCCACGTGCCATACTTTGCTATACAGTAAGATATTAACAACAATGGCACGCTGCACAAGGGTCAAATGATAAGGTCGCAATGCACCCAAGCGTCCCTGAATCCTTTCTACCATCCTAAGCGAGTTTTCCATGCGTGCCACAGGTAGATCGTCTGCATAAATAAGACCACAGATTTTTAACGAATTCACCTGCCTCCTCACAACTGCACTACCCCAATCAACCCTACCCGCCCAAGCTCCTAACCCCATGACCATGGATTTATCTGAATTTACCCTCATACCAGTTGCCCCTGCGAACATTTGTACTACCCCGTCTAATGTGTCCATTGACATCCCCTCCCTGATCAGAACAGTTGTATCATCCACATACCCAATTAAAACTGGCCAAACCCTCGCAACCTCACACCCTGGTCCCTCTACGTGACACATACGCTGCTCCATCAATCTATAAAAGGGGTCCTGTACGCATGCAAACAATAATTGTGACATAGGACACCCCTGCCTAAGTCCCCTACCCATTACAATCTTCCCACCCAATCGACCATTAATCTGTACCCTCGCCATTGCACCTCCATACAACGCCTCAACCCAGCCCACTATTTCTTCCCCAAACCCCTGACCCCTGAGGATGGCTTTCAATGCTTTCCGATCCACTCTATCGTATGCCCCTTGCCAATCGAGCGCCACCAAACCTCCCTCCCTCCCCCCCCCCTTTTGCCTCCACGAAATCCCTAAGTAACCCATGCCCCTCCACCATAGACCTCCCCGGCAAACCAAACTGAGTTTTTGATACTACCCGCCCTACCACACACTTGACCCGATTTCCCAAAATCTTCGCAAACAATTTATAATCTGCGCATAACAACGAGATCGCCCGGTAATCCCGAAGCGTATGCTGCCCCTTACCCTTCGGTACCAATACAACGACAGCCGTTGCCTGCTTCTCACCCAGCTCACCTCTCTCCTTCATGCAATTTAATAACCTAACCAGAAAATGCCTCAATAGTTCCCAATGCTGCTGATAAAACTCTACCGGGAGTCCATCAATTCCCGGTGCTTTGCCCTTTCGCATTCCACTTAAAGCCCTCCATATTTCCCCCTCAGTTATTTCGCCACCCAGTGCTTCCCTATCACTGTTACGCAACTGACATACCACACTCCCACACACCTGTTCTAAAACCCCATCCTCTACCCCTTCTCGTTGCCAGTACTTCTCATACCACTTGTCAGCAAACGCCCCCATTCCTTCCGTAGCTTGTATGACCTGCCCCTCCCTGTACCCTCCTATCGATTCATGAACCTCCAACCATGGAATAGTCATTGCCTGCTGTCTTTGTTTCTGCCTACGCAATACGCACGATGAAGGTCTATCGCCCCATAACACCTCTTCCACCCCCGCCTGTACCCGCACCGCTTGGAACCTCTCATCCTGTACCTCACGCAGCCTCCCTTTAATTGCCATAATTTCATCCATTGGATAAGTGCCCGCCACCGCCCCCCTCGCATAACAACCCCGTAATCTATCCTCCAAATAGTTAGCAAGCCCATATTTTAAAGAATTGATACGTTTCCCTTCCTTTACGTAATATTGCTTAATCCGTTCTTTAGCCACACCATCCCACCACATCACCACATCCTCTACCCCTTTTATCTCTGCACGTAACCCCTCCCACAGCGTTGCAAATCCCTCTATCCCCTCCTCATCACCTAACACACTTGTATTTAATTTCCAATATCCCCTAGATATACCTGCTAGTGACTCCCACGCCACCTCTGCTACTACCGCCCGATGATCCGAATAAGCTACTTCTATTGTACGGAAAAATGTCAACCCAACCCCTTGAGATATATACAGCCTATCCAACCTAGCAGCGTAACCCCGTCTTACAAAAGTGTGCTCTACCTCCCACGCCCCTCCTCCAACCGCATCCCGCAACTGAATATCCCTCAAAAGATCTCGCAAGGCCGCCGACACGTGCCCCGCCCCTTTTGGTTCCACGTCAGCCCTCATAATAACGCAGTTCCAGTCCCCACCAACGATGGCCACTGCAGGTAAACCACGTAAGAAGAAAACTAGTTCTTCACATACAAAATCCCTTTTTACCCTCACATCATTTTCCACTGGTGCATACACACATACAAAAGATACCCGCTGTCCCATCCACCACCCATCCACGCGCAATACTCTTCCCCCTCCTCCCCCCTCACTTCTTAGCAACACAAACGGGCTTGCCTCCCTGATCAATATACCCACACCACCTTTCAGACGTGCAGATGGCAGAGTCATGACCTGAAACCCCTCCACCTCGAGCACTCTTCCCTCCTTGAAATTGTGTTCTTGCAGGAACACTACATCCACCCTATATTTATACAGAAACATTCGAAACCATTCCTTCTTCACACTATTACACAGTCCATTTACGTTCACAGTCATACACCTAAGGCCTCTTTATAGTTTCCAACCCTTCCTCCTCTCTTCATTCATCCCAGGGCCTCCTGCCCCAGAGCCAGCACAAGGCTTCACACCATCAACCCCTCCCCCTTTTTTGCGATGCCTCTTATCGTGACTGCTTCGACATTGCTCTTCCTTCCTCCCAGACCTCTGCGCCGGCGTCAGGACATCATCTGAGTCTGACGCCGCCGCTCTCTTCCTCGTGATGCCCTCTACATCCATGTTATCTTCTGAGGTTCCCTCACGATGAACCTCAACCTCCACCACGCCCCGTTCCACAGCACACGGCGACAACTCTCTCTTACTAGTTGGCCCGTCAACCCTGCTATGTTTTTTATCCTTACATTCCTCTACAGGCACCGCCGTGTCTCTCACCAGCTCAGGAACAACATCCTCTGCAGGCGGTGTCAATGTCCTTAACACCTCCTGAAGCTCTTCCTCTAGAGCCTGCACCTCCTCCTGCACTTGCACTTCTGTACTTGTCCTTTGTGTAGTAACAGATCCTTTTACATCACAGCTTACCTCACACATGCCATTCTCCTCTTTGGAATCCTCCACCTCTTCACTCCACAAGCGCCCAGGCCCTTGCTTGCGCACTGGGCTCTCAACAGCTATCACGCTGGTAACTGGTGCTTCACCAGTTTGCGCTGGCGCCCTCCTCAGCTTCACGCACTCTGCCGCCATATGGTCGTATGCCCCACATATTCTGCACGTACGTCTCTGTCCGGCATACGATACCATAACTTGCGTCCTGAAGTCCTCCAACACGACGTAAGACGGTATGGGATGTCTCAGAGTCATCTTCAGGGAAAAGGTACCCTCCGGACGTCCCATGTAAGCACCTGCCGTCCACTTGCCCTTTTGTGCCAGATGTACGGTTCCATATGTCTCAAAAACACTCCTTATGTCAGCCTCATCTGCCTCAAAAGGGACATTACGTATCTTAACCCACGTAAAGTGGCGAGATACGTCGATCAAACGCACCTTCACAGCTGGAGTAGCGTCAAGACTCACGTCTTGGAACCTCGTCACCAAAGACTCATACACGGACGTGGAATTCAGTTTGACGAAGGTTCTATAAGCCCCATTCAGGGCTACACCATACACCTCATCGTCCTGGATTCCATAGGTCTCCCTAATGATTGTCGGGAGTAAGACTTGCACTGAAGAGGGTGAAATCGCCCCACGAAGCAGCTCAATACCAATGGTATTTACGCGCCTCCTCACACTCAGCGCCATGTTGATACAAGGTAGCTCGCCTGAACAGCAGAGGGGTGCAGCGCACAACCTCACTCGACCGTGGTCAGGCAGCGAATGAACGCCAGTTTATTAGAAGGTTTGGGTAGGGCCTTCTGGACCACGCCGAGCGGACCCCACCACCTACCTCAACGCCAGTTTATGAGAAGGTTGGGGCAGTGCCTTCAGGACCCCGCCGAGAGGACCCCACCACGTACCTCAACGCCAGTTTATAAGAAGGTTGGGGTAGGGCCTTCAGGACCCCGCCGAGCGGACCCCTCCACCTACCTCTACGCAAGTTTATAAGAAGGTTGGTGTTGGGCCTTCAGGACCCCGCCGAGCTGACCCCACCACCTACCTCAACCTCAGTTTATAAGATAATACAATTAGTGTGGTTGGGACAGGGCCTTCAGGACCCTGCCGAGCAGACCCAACCACCTACCTCAACCCAAGTGTACAAGAAGGTTGATGTAGGGTCTTCAGGACCCCGCTCATCGGACCCCACCACCTACATCAAAGATAATTTATAGGATGGCTGGTGTAGGGCCTTCAGGTCTGCGCCGAACGGACCCCACCACATACCTCAACGCCAGTTTATAAGAAAGTTTGGGCTAGATCTTCATGACCCCGCCGAGCGGACCCCACCACCTACCTCAACCTTAGTTTACAAGATAATACAATTAGTGTGGTTGGGACAGGGCCTTCAGGACCCAGCCGAGCGGACCCCACCACCTACCTCAACGCAAGTGTAAAAGAAGGTTGGGGTAGGGCCTTCAGGACCCCGGCGAGCGGACCTCAGCACGTACCTCAACGCCAGTTTATACGAAAGTTTGGGCTGGGCCTTCAGGACCCCGCCGAGCGGGCCACACAACCTACCTCAACGCCATTTTATAAAAACGTTGGGGCAGGGCCTTCAGGACCCCGCCGAGCGGACCCCACCACCTACCTCAACGCCAGTTTATTAGAAGGTTTGAGCTGGGTCTTCAGGACCCCGCCGAGCGGGCCCCACAACCTACCTCAACGCCATTTTATAAGAAGGTTGGGGCAAGGCCTTCAGGACCCCGTCGAGCGGGCCCCACCACCTACCTAAACGCCAGTGTACAAGAAGGTTGGGGCAGGGCCTTCACCACCCCGCCGAGAGGACCCCACCAAGTACCTCAACGCCAGTTTATTAGAAGGTTTGGGCTGGGTCTTCAGGACCCCGCCGAGTGGGCCCCACAGCGTACCTCAACGCCAGTTTATATGAAGGTTGGGGTAGTGCCTTCAGGACCCCGCCGAGCGGACCCCACGACCTACTTCATCGAAAGTTTATAGGAAGGTAGGGGTAGGGCCTTCTGGACTCCGTCTAGCGGACCCCACCACCTACCTCAACGAAAGTTTATAAGAAGGTTGGATCAGGGCCTTCAGGACTCTGCCGATCGGACCCCACTTCCTACCTCAACGAAAGTTTATAAGAAGGTTGGGGCAGGGTCTTCAGGACCGCGCCGAGCGGACCCCTCCACCTACCTCAATTCAAGTTTATGAGAAGGTTGGGTCAGGGCCCTCAGGACCCCGCCGAGCGGACCCCACCACCTACCTCAACGCCAGTGTACAAGAAGGTTGGGGTAGGGCCTTCAGGACCACGCCCATCGGACCACAGCACCTACATCAACGGTAATTTATAGGAAGGCTGGGCTAGGGCCTTCAGGACCCCGCCGAGCAGACCCCACCACCTTCCGCCACGCCAGTTTATAAGGAGGTTTTGGTAGGGCCTTCTGGACTCCGCCGAGCGGACCCCACGACCTACCTCAACAAAAGTTTATGGGAAGGTTGGGGAACGGTCTTCAGGACCCCCCGAGCGGACCCCACCACCTACCTCAACGCCAATTTATTAGAAGGTTGGGATAGGGTCTTCAGGACCCCGCCGAGCAGACCCCACCCCCTCCTTCAACGCCAATTTATAAGAAGGTTGGGGTAGTGCCTTCAGGACTCCGCCGAGCGGACCCCACCACATACCTCAACAAAAGTTTATAAGAAGGTTGTGGCAGGGTCTTCAGGACCCCGCGGAGCGGACCCCACCACCTACTTCCACGCCAGTTTATTAGAAGGTTTGGGTAGGGCCTTCAGGACCACGCCGAGCGGACCCCACCACCTACCTCAACGAAAGTTTATAAGAAGGTTGGGGCAGTGCCTTCAGGACTCCGCCGAGAGGACCCCACAACGTACCTCAACGCCAGTTTATAAGAAGGTTGGGGTAGGCCCTACAGGACCCCGCCGAACGGGACCAACCACCTACCTAAACGCCAGTTTAAAAGAAGGTTGGGGTAGGCCCTACAGGACCCCGCCGAGCGGACCCCTCCACCTACCTCTACGCAAGTTTATAAGAAGGTTGGTGTTGGGTCTTCAGGACCCCGCCTAGCTGACTCCACCACCTACCCCAACGTCAGTGTATAAGAATGTT
Organism: Cherax quadricarinatus; assembly: GCF_038502225.1. NCBI lineage: Eukaryota > Metazoa > Arthropoda > Malacostraca > Decapoda > Parastacidae > Cherax > Cherax quadricarinatus. The sequence goes on along the minus strand of NW_027197003.1, from coordinate 15,867 downwards.
GTGGTAGGGTCTTCAGGACCCCGCCGAGCGGTCCCCACCACCTACTTCAACGAAAGTTTATAGGAAGGTTGGGGTAGGGCCTTCAGGACTCCGTCTAGCGGACCCCACCACCTACCTCAACGAACGTTTATGAGAATTTTGGATTAGGGCCTTCAGGACTCCGCCGAGCGGACCCCACCACCTACCTGAACGAAAGTTTGTAAGAAGGTTGGGGCAGGGTCTTCAGGACCCCGCCGAGCGGCCCCCACCACCTACCTCAACCTCAGTTTATAAGATAATACAATTAGTGTGGTTGGGACAGGGCCTTCAGGACCCCGCCGAGCGGACCCCACCACCTACATAAACGCCAGTGTACAAGAAGGTTGTGGTAGGGTCTTCAGGACACCGCTCATCGGACCACACCACCTACATCAACGATAATTTATAGGAAAGCTGGGGTAGGGCCTTCAGGACCCCGCCGAGCGGACCCCACCACGTACCTCAACGCCAGTTTATAAGAAAGTTTGGGCTGGGCCTTCAGGACCCCGCCAAGCGGGCCCCACAACCTACCTCAACGCCATTTTATAAAAAGGTTGGGGCAGGGCGTTCAGGACCCCTCCGAGCGGACCCCACCACCTACCTCAACGCCAGTTTATTAGAAGGTTTGGGCTGGGTCTTCAGGATCCCGCCGAGCGGGACACACAACCTACCTCAACGCCATTTTATAAGAAGGTTGGGGCAGGGCCTTCAGGACCCCGCCGAGCGGACCCATCCACCTACCTCAACGCAAGTTTATGAGATGGTTGGGGCAAGGCCTTCAGGACCCCGCCTAGCTGACCCCACCACCTACCTCAACGAAAGTTTGTAAGAAGGTTGGGGTTGGGCCTTCAGGACCCCGCCGAGCGGACCCCACCACCTACCTCAACGCCAGTGTATAAGAATGTTTTGGCAGGGTCTTCAGGGCCCCGCCGAGCGGACCCCACCACCTACTTCAACGAAAGTTTATAGGAAGGTTGGGTAGGGCCTTCGGGACTCCGTCTAGCGGACCCCACCACCTACCTCAACGAAAGTTTATAAGAAGGTTGGATTAGGGCCTTCAGGACCCCGCCGAGCGGACCCCACCACCTACCTCAACGCCAGTGTATAAGAATGTTTTGGCAGGGTCTTCAGGGCCCCGCCGAGCGGACTCCTCCACCTACCTCAAGGCAAGTTTATAAGAAGGTTGGGGCAGGGGCCTCAGGACCCCGCCGAGCGGACCCCACCACCTACCTTAACGCCAGTGTACACGAAGGTTGGGTAGGGTCTTTAGGACCCCGCCGGGTGGACCCCACCACCTTCCGCAATGCCATTTTATAAGAAGGTTGGGGTAGGGCCTTCTGGACTCCGCCGAGCGGATCCAACGACCTACCTCAACAAAAGTTTATAGGAAGGTTGGGGCAGGGTCTTCAGGACCCCGCCGAACGGAACCCTCCGCATACCTCAACACAAGTTTATAAGAAGGTTAGGGCATGGTCTTCAGGACCCATCCGAGCGGACCCCACCACCTACCTCAACGCCAGTTTATAAGAAGGTTGGGGCAGGGTCTTCAGGACCCCCCCGAGCGGACCCCACCACCTCCTTCAGCAAAAATTTATTAGAAGGTTGGCAGAGGGTCTTCAGGACCCCGCCGAGCAGACCCCTCCACCTCCCTCAACGCCAATTTATAAGAAGGTTGGGGTAGGGCCTTCAGGACTCCGCCGAGCGGACCCCACCACATACCTCAACGAAAGTTTATAAGAAGTTTGTTGCAGGGTCTTGAGGACCCCGCCGAGTGGACCCCACCACCTACTTCAAAGCCAGTTTATTAGAAGATTTGGGAAGGGCCTTCACGACCCCGCCGAGCGCACCCCACCACCTACCTCAACGTCAGTTTATAAGAAGGTTGGGTCAGTGCCTTCAGGACCCTGCCGAGAGGACCCCACCACGTACCTCAACGCCAGTTTATAAGAAGGTTGGGGCAGGGCCTTTAGGACCCCGCCGAACGGGCCCAACCACCTACCTAAACGTCAGTTTGAAAGAAGGTTGGGTAGGCCCTTCAGGACCCCGCTGAGCGGACCCCTCCACCTACCTCAACGCAAGTTTATAAGAAGGTTGGGATTGGGCCTTGAGGACCCCGCCGAGCTCAACCCACAACCTACATCAACGTCAGTGTATAAGAATGTTGTGGTAGGGTCTTCAGGACCCCGCCGAGCGGGACCCACCACCTACTTCAACGAAAGATTATAGGAAGGTTGGGGTAGGGCCTTCAGGACTCTCCGCCGAGCGGACCCCACTTCCTACCTCAACGAAAGTTTATGAGAAGGTTGGATTAGGGCCTTCAGGACTCTCCGCCGAGCGGACCCCACTTCCTACCTCAACGAAAGTTTATAAGAAGGTTGGGGCAGGGTCTTCAGGACCCCGCTGAGCGGACCCATCCACCTACCTCAAGGCAAGTTTATAAGAAGGTAGGGGCAACGCTTTCAGGACCTCGCCGAGCGGACCCCACCACCTACCTCAAAGCCAGTGTACAAGAAGGTTGGGGTAGGGTCTTCGGGACCCCGCCCATCGGACCCCACCACCTACATCAACGATAATTTATAGGAAGGCTGAGGTAGGGCCTTCAGGACCCCGCCGAGCGGACCCCACCTCGTACCTCAACGTTAGTTTATAAGAAAATTTGGGCAAGGCCTTCAGGACCCCGCCTAGAGGGCCCCACCACCTACCTAAACAACAGTTTATAAGAAGGTTGGGGCAAGGCCTTCAGGACCCCGCCGAGCGGACCCCACCACCTACCTCAACGATAGTTTATAAGAAGGTTGGGGTTGGGCCTTCAGGACCCAGCAGAGCGAACCCCACCACCTACCTCAACGCCAGTGTATAAGAAGGTTGGGGTAGGGTCTTCAAGACCCCGCCGAGCGGACCCCACCACCTACTTCAACGAAAGTTTATAGGAAGGTTGGGGTAGGGCCTACAGGACCCCACCGAGCGGATCCCTCCACCTACCTCAACGTATGTTTATATGAAGGTTTGGGCAATGACTTCAAGACCCCGCCGAGCGGACCCCACCACCTACCTCAACGCCAGTGTATAAGAAGGTTGGGGTAGGGTCTTCAGGACCCCGCCGATCGGACTCCACAACCTACGTCAACGATAGTTTATAAGAAGGTTGGGGTAGGGCCTTCAATACTCCGTCTAGCGGACCCCACCACCTACCTCAACAGAAGGTTTATGAGAATTTTTGATTAGGGCCTTCAGGACTCCGCCGAGCGGACCCCACCACCTACCTCAACGAAAGTTTAAGAGAAGGTTGGGGCAGGGCCTTCAGGACCCCACCGAGCGGATCCCTCCACCTACCTCAACGTAAGTTTATATGAAGGTTTGGGCAATGACTTCAAGACCCCGCCGAGCGGACCCCACCACCTACCTCAACGCCAGTGTATAAGAAGGTTTGGATAGGGTTTTCAGGACCCCGATGATCGGACTCCACAACCTACTTCAACGATAGTTTATAGGAAGGTTGGGGTAGGGTCTTCAGGACTCCGTCTAGCGGACTCCACCACCTACCTCAACGAAAGTTTATGAGAATTTTGGATTAGGGCCTTCAGGACTCCGCCAAGCGGATCCCACTTCCTACCTCAAGGAAAGTTTATAAGAAGGTTGGGGCAGGGTCTTCAAGACCCCGCCGAGCGGACCCATCCACCTACCTCAAGCTAAGTTCATAAGAAGGAAGGGGCAGGGCCTTCAGGACCCCGCCGAGCGGACCCCACCACCTTCCTCAACCTCAGTTTATAAGATAATACAATTAGTGTGGTTGGGACAGGTCCTTCAGGACCCCCCCGAGCGAACCCCACCACCTACCTCAACGCCAGTGTACAAGAAGGTTGAGGTAGGGTCTTCAGGACCCCGCCCATCGGACCCCACCACCTACATCAACGATAATTTATAGGAAGGCTGAGGTAGGGCCTTCAGGACTCCGCCGAGCGGGCCCCACAACCTACCTCAACGCCATTTTATGAGAAGGTTGGGGCATGGCCTTCAGGACCCCGCCGAGCGGGCCCCACCACCTACCTAAACGCCAGTTTATAAGAAGGTTGGGGTAGGGCCTTCAGGACCCCGCCGAGCGGACCCCTCCACCTACCTCAAAGCAAGTTTATGAGATGGTTGGGGTTGGGCCTTCAGGACCCCGCCGAGCGGACCACACCACCTACCTCAACGAAAGTTTATAAGAAGGTTGGGGTTGGGCCTTCTGGACCCCGCAGAGCGAACCCCACCACCTACCTCAACGCCAGTGTATAAGAAGTTTGGGGTAGGGTCTTCAAGACCCAGCAGAGCGGACCCCACCACCTACTTCAACGAAAGTTTATAGGAAGGCTGGGGTAGGGCCCTCAGGACTCCGCCTAGCGGACCCCACCACCTTCCTCAACGAAAGTTTATAAGAAGGTTGGGTTAGGCCCTTCAGGACCCCGCTGAGCGCACCCCACCACCTACCTCAACGACAGTGTATCAGAAGGTTGGGGGAGGGCCTTCAGGACGCCGCCGAGCGGATCCCTCCACCTACTTCAACGAAAGTTTAAGAGAAGGTTGGGGCAGGGCCTTCAGGACTCCGCCGAGCGGACCCCACCACCTACTTCAACGAAAGTTTAAGAGAAGGTTGGGGCAGGGCCTTCAGGACCCCGCCGAGCGGATCCCTCCACCTACTTCAACGAAAGTTTAAGAGAAGGTTGGGGCAGGGCCTTCAGGACTCCGCCGAGCGGACCCCACCACCTACTTCAACGAAAGTTTAAGAGAAGGTTGGGGCAGGGCCTTCAGGACCCCGCCGAGCGGATCCCTCCACCTACCTCAACGTAAGTTTCATATGAAGGTTTGGGCAATGACTTCGGAAAACGCCAAAGTTCTGGAGCAAATTTCCAACCACACCTTAAACAATTTAGTTCAATATGGCGTCGTCCCCTCCCCTCCACATTTTCTCCTAGAGTCAAATCAGCATCATTTTAATATATTATTGTCATGGTTGAAATATAGATATTATAATCTCGGAAAATTGTGTAAAATTTTTTTCAAAATCCTAATATCTAAAGACTGGTCAGCCTGTCCCACATAAGATAAGCTGCGCCCATTGTAACCAATTGTATACAAACCTCCGACGCAATGTTGTGGAGAATTCTTTATCAGAATGCTTTTATAAGTTCGTGCATTCTTAAAAACTACTATCTTGAAAGTTTACATATCAGAAAATTGAAGGACGTCTTAGCACAAAGTGGTTGGTCCCAATATCCTAACCCGGAGTTTACTGTTAACTTGTCGAGTGTTCAACTGACTCAAAGATGTAGGTTAAGCTTTGTGGTTGTTTTGCATATCTATACATATACGTAGCAGTTTAAATTTCTAAATTAGAATATAATCATAAACATATTATAATAATCATAATAATCATAAACATATTATAGCAGTCACAAGGGATCGGTATTCTATATTTTTTAAGCGACGGCCCCCCGTTCCCCGGCCTTCTCACTCTCTTACTCTCTATGGCCTAATGTACTAGGCGATAGGTAATGTCCTTATTCGAAAAAAGCTCCCCCTCTGACGGTTATAGTTTCTTTAACTGATTTCAACGCTGTTTATAAGCCAACACTCGTCATATTTAACATTAGTGACACAATCTGTAATGAAACCACCAGTAAGACATGAAGACGTGTGTTAGTTAGAAGAGTTTTATCATATAAGTGTTCCCCACGTTAAACATGCTTTCAAAGGATGTGCTATGGTCTGCGTGTGTAGGTACATTGAATGTTCCACACTAGACTGAAGAATGAGGAAAGAGAGAGAGAGAGATTATTATTTAGGATGCAGAAGAGTGGCTTATTTATGATGCTGTCAGAATTTTTATTTATTTATTTATTTTTTTTGGAGTGGCATATCTTTGAAGCATATGCATCAGCTAATTTTAAAATCTAATCGTTTAATATTAAATAGGATTTTAAAAGAATAAGTTAAGATCATTAAGGATATTTTATTTGATATGGTAACTGATAACTTTCTTACAATAAAATTAACTTGCACTATTGAAAAATAAAATGTAATCTCTTGCAATATTACACCTCGGCCCTAATACAGGTGAGTCTTGAAGTACATTATCTCAGCGAAGAAGACAACACATGCTAGTACAACACCCACCGTCCACACCACCATCACACCGCCCAGCTTCACCATACCCAGCGGCTCTAGTTCTTCACTCCTCAGGTTGGCGAACACACAAGTCGTCGATGGAAAATTAATTAGATGAGAACTTCTCAGCCATATAATTCTGTAAGAAAAGAAAAAAAATGCGAAATATTATAGGTAGTGTCTCCTGGACAAATAACAGCCAAAAGCATATTAGCTGATATGCATTACTAAACATAAACATTCAAGTAAATGCAAGTTATTGACGTAGTAAAAATAACTAAATAGTTGAAAACGGCTAATAATAGGTTAAAAAACATCAATGCTTCTTTCTAAGAAACAGTTGGAACCCCAGTGATAAAAACAGTCCGAAATCCAACTTTCTGAATTAAATTAATTAGTGGATAGGACCCTTCCGGGCTTAGCATAAAGTGGATGGGGTAAAAACACTCACGTAGGCTGGTTAGTACGTATAATTATAACGGAAAGTATGGGAAGCACCATCAGCCGCCCTGCCTCTCTCTGCTTTCTATTTCAGACTGACCCACCAGTGTCTAGGGGGTGAGCGGTGTTTAAAAACATGCTATGGTTAGCAGCAACGTGAATAACAGTCACTGATTCACACAGACGGTTGGTAGTGAGTCATCTACTGGTAACTGGTACTACTGAGAAAAGGACCGTCTTCACTGGAGTGAGTTAGTGAGGGAGGGAGAGAGAAGGATACAGGAAGTGCCCCCAGGCACAAAAGTGCCCACAGCCAGAAGGATGAATATTATAGCATTAGAAAAATCCCACAAACATTGATAATGTAATAGCCTAAACGAAATTAACGTGGCAATCATAAAAAAAAATCGGTCGTATTCCTCTATGATATCAATAACTTTACATACATACCAAAACTTGACGCTTTAGTCCCGTCTATTAAATTCACTGTTGAGGAAGAGGTGGACTGTAAACTTTAATTCATAGATGTGTTGATACACCTGGTTGACAGAAAGTTTAAGTTTACAGTATATAGGAAGGCCACCAATGTGTGCTCATACTTTCACTAATATTCCAACCATGAGACTAGAGTCAAAAAGAGTGCATTTCTTACATTGTTTCTGACAGCCTATAGAATGTGCAGTCCGGAGTTCTTAGATAAAGAAATTAGGAAAATATTTAACATTACCATGAAACTGCGGTACCTTAAGGTGTTTGTGGAATCTGCCTTGCTGGCAGCTAGGAAAACTTATTATGCTCTTAGAAGATTTAATATACAAGTAGTATTTAAAAATTCTGCTAAAGAATTTACCCAAACAACGTGTTGGTGGTGTCCACAGAGTTCGTTGCAACGGTTGCACTCTCTACTATTTGGGACAAATGGGAAAACCATTGGAGGTGAGAATTTCCCAGCACCGTTATTCGATACATATAGCACAGGAGTCGAACACGATTTTCAACTTTGCTAGAGCTTGTAATAACCCGGCAAATTAGCGGGAAGCAAGAGTCACCTTCCCTTGCTCCTCCTGGCTTAAAAGGAATATTGTAGAATCGGCATTTATTAAGTATGAGAGGCATTCATTATACAATGTCAGTGACGGGTTGAGACAATAGTACACAGTCTAAAATTAGGCTCTTGTATAAATGCATTAGACTGTCTTAAATGTAGTACCACAACGAGGAATTAAGGCATATTTTTCCTGCAGTTTCTGAAGGTTAAACCAGAGTTTACCTCAGAATTGTGGTTGAATAACTCTGGCCATCTTTCTTGTTATTATAGATGCCTCCCTCTTTAAATGAGTTTCTTTTAATGAGCCCATTTCCTTTACATAACTTTGAGAAGTCTACCCTCTAAATATTACCGTTTTCTCGTCACTTTAAATGGACTCACTCTCCCGTGGGAGGCTATCCTATAATTTTCAGTGATTTCTATATCACCGACAATAAATTTATGTATATAAAGTTAATGATATCAGAGAGGAATATGACCTAATGTTTCATTATTGCCATGTTAATTTCGTTTAGGCCAATATAATATCAATGTTTGGGGATTTTGCTAATGCTATAAAATTCATGCTTCTGGCTGAGGACACTTGTGCCTGGGCGCACTTCCTGTATCCTTCTCTCTCAGTTTCACATTCACTCACTCTGGTGAAGACGGTCCTTTGGGAATATACTTGCTTGGACATCCTCTTCTTTTCTGCAATTTTACAAGCTCATGATAAGTTGATTGCTACACGAAAGGCCCAGAGTTATCATTCTCATCTCTCCATGGTCGTTTTCATCCTGTATCTCTTCCTTTGTGATATTTGCATATATATATATATATATATATATATATATATATATATATATATATATATATATATATATATATATATATATATATATATATATATATATATATATATAAAAGAGAAGAAGAAAAACTTTATAAAACTGGGATGCTTAAATGTGCGTGGATGTAGTGCGGATGACAAGAAACAGATGATTTATTTATTTATTTCCAATTTGTGCACACATACAGAGGTACAAAAAAAATACAGATAAGAGCAGTATGCCAAAGCCACTTATACTATGCATAGCATTACGGGCTGGCTTAAAATTAACTTAAGATTAACTAAGCAATGATTATTATTATTATTATAATCAAAAAGAAGCGCTAAGCCACAAGGACTATAAAGCGCTGCTACTAAGCAATGATGAAATCAGTGATAAAACATTAATGTAAACAGATAACTATAAAGCACAAGTGAGTATTACAAAGACAGGTCATATGGTTGCATTCAGTTAGGTAGTGATTCTGTTAGGTAGTGTATTTAAAAAATAATAAAGTTAGATTGGGTTTTAGGTTTAACATTTATGTGATATAATTGTGAGAAACATTTAAGATATACAATTTATAATGTTCAGTTATTCAGTATTTATTTGGTTTTGGGTGAGTAAGTAATCTTTGAGAAGAGACTTGAATTTATAAACAGGTTGTGTTTCTTTTATATTTACAGGTAATGAATTCCAGATTTTAGGGCCTTTTATGTGCATTGAGTTTTTGCAGTGTGAGATGGACACGAGGAACATCAAAGAGTGATCTGTGCCTTGTGTTATGGTCATGTGTTCTGTTGAGGTTGGCAAGGAGATGTTTGAGGGGAGGGTTAATATCAGAGTTAAGTGTTCTATGTATGTAATAGGTGCAGTAATAAGTATGGATGTTTTGTATGGTGAGTAGGTTTAGTGTATTGAATATTGGTGGAGTGTGCTGCCTGTAGTGAGAATTTGTTATCATTCTAACTGCAGCCTTTTGTTGGGTAATTAGTGGTCTGAGATGGTTAATTGTTGTTGAGCCCCATGCACAAATTCCATAGGTGAGATAGGGGTAAATAAGAGAGTGATATAGGGCCAGGAGGGCTGACTGTGGAACATAGTACCGTATCTTCGATAGTATGCCTACAGTCTTGGAAATTTTCTTAGAAATTTGATGTATATGTGTATGAAATTTGAGTCTATTATCAAGGTGGATTCCTAAGAATTTTCCCTCTGTTAGTTTTGTGATAGGTGATCCATTTATCATTATGTTAAGAGGGACATCTGTAGCTCTGTTACCAAACTGAATGAAGTAGGTTTTGTCAATGTTTAGTGTAAGTTTGTTAGTCCTCATCCAGGTAGATATTTTCTGTAATTCGGTATTTACAGTATTGGCTAGCGTGACTGGGCTCGGGTGAGAGAAGACATATGTAGTGTCATCTGCAAATAGTGTGGGTTTGAGTAATTGCGAAGCATTTGGAAGGTCATTTATGTATAGGAGAAAGAGAAGAGGGCCAAGGACACTTCCCTGTGGGACACCAACTGTAATTGGTTGTGCAGAAGAGTTTGCCCCATTTGCGTACACATATTGGCTTCTGTTGCTGAGGTAAGACTTGAGGTAGTTGAGGGAGTGCCCTCTTATACCATAGTGTGACAATTTTACGTGGAGCAAGTCATGGTCAACTGTATCAAAAGCTTTACGTAAGTCAATGAAGATCCCCAGTGGGACTTCTTTTTTCTCTATTGCAGTGTATATATGTTCTAGCATGTGTATAATAGCATCATTAGTATTTTTATTAGGCCTGAATCCAAATTGGCAGGGGTTGAGTATGTTTTGGGAGATAAGGTAGGAGTAGATTCGTTTATGAATTAATTTTTCGAAGATTTTTGAGAGAGGGTGTAAGTTGGATATTGGCCTATAGTTATTCAACTCTGTTTGGTCTACTCCTTTGTGGATCGGGGTGACCCTTGCTATTTTGAGTACTGTAGGGAAGGTGGAGGATTCAATGGATTTGTTAAAGAGTGTTGCAATGATTGGTGATAGCACTTGTGACACTTTTTTGTATATAAGGGGTGGTAAGGTATTTAAATCTCCTGCCTTGTTTTTTAGTGCGTTGATAATAAGGGAGACTTCGTATGGGTTAGTCGGAGCTAGGAACAGTGTGTTCGGGTAGTTGCCGGTGAGGTAGTCATTTGGTGGGGTATCTGAGCTTGGGATTTTATTGGCAAGGTTTTGTCCTATAGTGGAGAAGAAATCATTGAGTCTGTTTGCTGTTTCTGTTGGTGGGAGTTGGGGTTCATCTGTTTTTGCTAATTTTATTTCGCTATTTCGTGATATCTTTTTTGTTCCCAGAATTTCTGATAGGGTTTTCCAGGTCTTTTTTATATCACCTCGTAAGTTGGATAATCTGTTCTCATAATACAATTTTTTTGCCCTTCTTATCAGGCTGGTTAGGATTGACGAGTAACGTTTTGTTTGGTCTCTGGTTATGTGACCCATTCTGTACTGTTTTTCATATTGGTGTTTTGTATTTATGGATTTGAGAATGCTGGGTGTTAGCCAGGGACTGTTCAGTCTCTTTGCTGTCATCTGTTTAGTTTTTTTAGGGCAGTGCTTGTTATAGAGGTATTGGGTTTTTTTTAGAAAATTATTAATACATTCGTCAATATCTGTATAGGTTTCTAGCTCAGTGTGCCAATCAATGTTTGCTATTGCTGTTGTGAAGTTATTAATGGCTGCCTCATTGTGAAGTCTGAAGGTGACTTTAGTAGTGTCTTGGGGTAGTTTACCAAGAGTTGTTATGAGGAAAGTAGGGTAGTGGTCTGTGGTATTATCTGTAATTATGCCTGATTTTAAAGGGGATATGGTGTTGGTCCAGATGTGGTCAAGTAGGGAAACACTAGTCTCTGTAACTCTTGTAGGTTTTGTTACTGTTGGTAGTAACATACAGTTACTCATTGTGTTTGTGAATTCAGTAACGTGTGGGTCCTGGTCTTGCAGGAGATTTATACTGAAGTCACCTGAGAGTAGTAAGTGATCTTTGTTCATGCGTGCATCAGTTATCATACTTCCTAGATTTTGACTAAATTGGCTAATGTTTGACTGTGGAACTCTGTAGATGTTTATCAATGTGAGAGGTTTTTGTAGGTACTTTGATTTGAATTTAGCTATTATATATTCCCCATGTTCATCCCTTGTGCAAGTATTAGTGATACATTCTAGTTGGTCTGAGTAGTATATGGCTGTGCCACCCCCTTGTTGATCTGGCCTACAGTTGTGTATCGCTGTGTAACCAGGAATGGCATAGACATCTGTACTATCAGGCTTTAGCCAGGTTTCAGTTAGTGTAATGATGGACATATTGGCATGTAAGGAATTTAGTAATGCTATGAGGTCATCGTAATGCTTGCTTAAAGATCTGATATTGTAGTTAAATATAGTTATGTTGTTGTTGGCACTGAGAAGTGCCTTTGATTGTTCTGCAGTGTAGTAATTACAGTTACTGTTTGATTCATTTAAGTCATTAAATAAGAGGTTGGTATCAGGATCAATGCTTGTAATCATAAGATTTGTAGTGAATCTATAGTTTGAATTAAGTATAAAACAAAGTAAATAGTCTTAAGCTAAAAAATAGCTGATGTTATGAATGAAAAGAAGTTGGATGTCCTGGCCCTAAGCGAAACAAAGCTGAAGGGGGTAGGGGAGTTTCGGTGGGGGGAAATAAATGGGATTAAATCTGGAGTATCTGAGAGAGTTAGAGCAAAGGAAGGGGTAGCAGTAATGTTGAAGGATCAGTTATGGAAGGAGAAAAGAGAATATGAATGTGTAAATTCAAGAATTATGTGGATTAAAGTAAAGGTTGGATGCGAGAAGTGGGTTATAATAAGCGTGTATGCACCTGGAGAAGAGAGGAATGCAGAGGAGAGAGAGAGAGATTTTGGGAGATGTTAAGTGAATGTATAGGAGCCTTTGAACCAAGTGAGAGAGTAATTGTGGTAGGGGATCTGAATGCTAAAGTAGGAGAAACTTTTAGAGAGGGTGTGGTAGGTAAGTTTGGGGTGCCAGGTGTAAATGATAATGGGAGCCCTTTGATTGAACTTTGTATAGAAAGGGGTTTAGTTATAGGTAATACATATTTTAAGAAAAAGAGGATAAATAAGTATAAAAGATATGATGTAGGGCGAAATGACAGTAGTTTGTTGGATTATGTATTGGTAGCTAAAAGACTGTTGAGTTGACTTCAGGATGTACATGTTTATAGAGGGGCCACAGATATATCAGATCACTTTCTAGTTGTAGCTACACTGCGAGTAAAAGGTAGATGGGATACAAGGAGAATAGAAGCATCAGGGAAGAGCGAGGTGAAGGTTTATAAACTAAAAGAGGAGGCAGTTAGGGTAAGATATAAACAGCTATTGGAGGATAGATGGGCTAATGAGAGCATAGGCAATGGGGTCGAAGAGGTATGGGGTATGTTTAAAAATGTAGTGTTAGAGTGTTCAGCAGAAGTTTGTGGTTACAGGAAAGTGGGTGCGGGAGGGAAGAGGAGCGATTGGTGGAATGATGATGTGAAGAGAGTAGTAAGGGAGAAAAAGTTAGCATATGAGAAGTTTTTACAAAGTAGAAGTGATGAAAGGAGGGAAGAGTATATGGAGAAAAAGAGAGAGGTTAAGAGAGTGGTGAAGCAATGTAAAAAGAGAGCAAATGAGAGAGTGGGTGAGATGTTATCAACAAATTTTGTTGAAAATAAGAAAAAGTTTTGGAGTGAGATTAACAAGTTAAGAAAGCCTAGAGAACAAATGGATTTGTCAGTTAAAAATAGGAGAGGGGAGTTATTAAATGGAGAGTTAGAGGTATTGGGAAGATGGAGGAAATATTTTGAGGAATTGTTAAATGTTGATGAAGATAGGGACGCTGTGATTTCGTGTATAGGGCAAGGAGGAACAACATCTTGTAGGAGTGAGGAAGAGCCAGTTGTGAGTGTGGGGGAAGTTCGTGAGGCAGTAGGTAAAATGAAAGGGGGTAAGGCAGCCGGGATTGATGGGATAAAGATAGAAATGTTAAAAGCAGGTGGGGATATAGTTTTGGAGTGGTTGGTGCAATTATTTAATAAATGTATGGAAGAGGGTAAGGTACGTAGAGATTGGCAGAGAGCATGCATAGTTCCTTTGTATAAAGGCAAAGGGGATAAAAGAGAGTGCAAAAATTATAGGGGGATAAGTCTGTTGAGTATACCTGGCAAAGTGTATGGTAGAGTTATTATTGAAAGAATTAAGAATAAGACGGAGAATAGGATAGCAGATGAACAAGGAGGCTTTAGGAAAGGTAGGGGGTGTGTGGACCAGGTGTTTACAGTGAAACATATAAGTGAACAGTATTTAGAAAAGGCTAAAGAGGTCTTTGTGGCATTTATGGATTTGGAAAAGGCGTATGACAGGGTGGATAGGGGGGCAATGTGGCAGATGTTGCAGATGTATGGTGTAGGAGGTAGGTTACTGAAAGCAGTGAAGAGTTTTTACGAGGATAGTGAGGCTCAAGTTAGAGTATGTAGGAAAGAGGGAAATTATTTCCCAGTAAAAGTAGGCCTTAGACAAGGATGTGTGATGTCACCGTGGTTGTTTAATATATTTATAGATGGGGTTGTAAGAGAAGTGAATGCTAGGGTCTTGGCAAGAGGTGTGGAGTTAAAAGAAAAAGAATCACACATAAAGTGGGAGTTGTCACAGTTGCTCTTTGCTGATGACACTGTGCTCTTGGGAGATTCTGAAGAGAAGTTGCAGAGATTGGTGGATGAATTTGGTAGGGTGTGCAAAAGAAGAAAATTGAAAGTGAATACAGGAAGGAGTAAGGTTATGAGGATAACAAAAAGATTAGGTGATGAAAGATTGGATATCAGATTGGAGGGAGAGAGTATGGAGGAGGTGAATGTATTCAGATATTTGGGAGTGGACGTGTCAGCGGATGGGTCTATGAAAGATGAGGTGAATCATAGAATTGATGAGGGGAAAAGGGTGAGTGGTGCACTTTGGAGTCTGTGGAGACAAAGAACTTTGTCCTTGGAGGCAAAGAGGGGAATGTATGAGAGTATAGTTTTACCAACGCTCTTATATGGGTGAGAAGCATGGGTGATGAATGTTGCAGCGAGGAGAAGGCTGGAGGCAGTGGAGATGTCATGTCTGAGAGCAATGTGTGGTGTGAATATAATGCAGAGAATTCGTAGTTTGGAAGTTAGGAGGAGGTGCGGGATTACCAAAACTGTTGTCCAGAGGGCTGAGGAAGGGTTGTTGAGGTGGTTCGGACATGTGGAGAGAATGGAGCGAAACAGAATAACTTCAAGAGTGTATCAGTCTGTAGTGGAAGGAAAGCAGGGTAGGGGTCGGCCTAGGAAAGGTTGGAGGGAGGGGGTAAAGGAGGTTTTGTGTGCGAGGGGCTTGGACTTCCAGCAAGCATGCGTGAGCGTGTTTGATAGGAGTGAATGGAGACAAATGGTTTTTAATACTTGACGTGCTGTTGGAGTGTGAGCAAAGTAACATTTATGAAGGGGTTCAGGGAAACCGGCAGGTCGGACTTGAGTCCTGGAGATGGGAAGTACAGTGCCTGCACTCTGAAGGAGGGGTGTTAATGTTGCAGTTTAAAAACTGTAGTGTAAAGCACCCTTCTGGCAAGACAGTGATGGAGTGAATGATGGTGAAAGTTTTTCTTTTTCGGGCCACCCTGCCTTGGTGGGAATCCGCCGGTGTGATAATAAAATAAATATATATATATATATATATATATATATATATATATATATATATATATATATATATATATATATATATTATATTTTATTATCACACGGGCGGATTCCCACCAAGGCAAGGAATTCGCGAGAGCATGCGAAATATACACAAACACTGATCTCTGGCTGAAGGAGACTCGAACCTACGAACCTTAGGACAAGGTACGCAGTGCTTTACCAATCTACCCACACTGGACCAATACCTTGGCGTGTAGCATGCGCTACACGTTTGATCCAAGGCAGCCAGCTTTCAGGGAGAAGGCTTACAGCTTTTCATCTCATCCCCTGCATGCATCAGCCTTACTAGAGATTTGAACAATGCAAGGAATTCGCGAGAGCATGCGAAATATACACAAACACTGATCTCTGGCTGAAGGAGACTCGAACCTACGAACCTTAGTGTGGGTAGATTGGTAAAGCACTGCGTACCTTGTCCTAAGGTTCGTAGGTTCGAGTCTCCTTCAGCCAGAGATCAGTGTTTATATATATATATATATATATATATATATATATATATATATATATATATATATATATATATATATATGTCGTGCCGAATAGGCAGAACTTGCGATCTTGGCTTAAATAGCAACGCTCATCTTGCCATATAGGACAAGTGAAAATTTGTGTATGCAATAATTTC